>NC_080736.1:5585000-5802500 GCF_019097595.1 Hemibagrus wyckioides | reverse complement strand
TCCACATAAAATAACAGGCCTTACACTTTTTGTATCAGCATCAATGCTTGTTTAAATGACTGTGTACGTGCCTGAGTACATGTGTTTTTCTGCGATAGAGCTAAAACTAACTACAAGTGGTCATGGAGGCTGTGTGTGTTGAAGTCAGGCCAAGCCCACCCACCACATTGTCCCTCCATCAGCTCCGTGTAGAGCCGTCCCCTGCCAAACTTCTGACATCCATCTGAAAGATTCCACAGTAACACACTCTGCTCAGGGCTCACGGGATCATTCGAATAGACCTCCTAACACACTGCTGCTGCTTCCCACAATTAGGATTTACTTCTCCTTGGCAGTAGAAATAGATCTTCAGTTACAATGGTGTTGATTTGGATTTCAATTGGACGAACTTTAATTCAGATGAATGACTTTTAAGTAGTTAAAGTAAGCGCCTGTCTACAAATGGCAAAATGAGGAGAAGAAGATGAGCGATCATAGGATAAGACATGCTAAAGTTGTGTAAAAGAAATAGTATGTGAGAAAATCACACATGAGGGTGAGAGGAAGAGATTTTAGCTTCTTGTTTTTTTAGGGTTTGCTGCATTGTAGATTTTATGGAAATTGGTAGAATCCTTACAGGAAATATTAGAGCAGAACACCTTTAGAGGACCAGAATCATGAACCATCTAGAGAACCACTGAGGAACTTACAGAAGTCTAAGATTTAACTAACACACACATTATTGTGGTCCTCATCTCTACTTAAGTCTTTGCTAAAGTTTATTTATTTGCTAAAATAAATAAACAAAAACCAAACAAACAAACAAATAAATAAATAAATCCATCCATCAGTTGACAATTAACACATTGTCAAAAAAGCAACATTACTTATATCCAATTGTCAAATCTGTCTTTTCCTTTTATTTGCACTTTTAATAAATGTGCAATTTTAATAAAATACAAATGTAATTATATATAACTAACAAAAAAAAAACATAATAGGACTGCCAACAGTAAACACTGGTGCACACGTCGCTCTTCTTTCCAGTAGGCCTGGGATTTGATCTTCTTTTCACAACCAAAGAAGTTTAACCTCTGGGTTGCTTTGTAACCACTGCAGAATACTGAATTATTATAATTATGTTAGTTAAGGTTTCGATGTAAAACCCATGTTTTCCCTTCTAAAAATCTAATCATGGGTTTCTTTCCTCCAGCATTGGCAGGATGGCAGAGAGCACAGATGTGGACCAGCTGCTAAGTGCCTTTAAGAAGTTTGCTGTCCATGGAGACACCAAAGCCACAGGGAAGGAGATGAATGGCAAAAACTGGGCCAAACTCTGTAAGGACTGCAAAGTTATTGACGGCAAAAACGTCACGTCCACCGACGTAGATATCGTCTTCACCAAAGTCAAGTGAGTTCTGAAAAAGTTACTTTGAAAAAGAAACTTTTGTATATATTTTATAAAGTATGTAAGAATGTTGTAATATAGTATATTGGAAGTACATTTAAATGGCATCTTTTTGGTTTGTGTGTTCTGTATATTATAAGCATTGTATAGGTAATTAATAGAAAATAAATGAAGTGTATATAAAAAAACCTAGCACCCTTAAGGTTCTTCTGTTTGTTCATTGGGGAAACCATTAAATGTTCTATGCAGGTTCCTACAACTTAAAGGACTTCCATTTAGAACGCTAGAACCATTAGCCATTCAAGGAAATCCTTAATGAACCTTCTTACGATTATGAAACGCCTTGATTTTAAGTCGTTAAATATATTCCATGTGGGATTTTAGGGCAAAGTCTTCTCGGGTCATCACTTACGAGGAGTTTCTGAAAGCTCTGGAAGACCTGTCCTTGAAGAAGTTCAAAGGTCAAAGCAAGGAAGAAGCGTTGCAGGCCATACACAAGCTGATCGAGGGCAAGGAACCCACCAATGTTGGTGTAACGGTGAGGCAACTCATCTTAAGCTTGTAGCCCAGGCTGCTAGATGATAATGTATACGTTTGAAGACGTTGATTAAAGATGAACTTGAATAATTTTTTAAAATTTTATTAAATAACAGCATGGTTTTCTCTGTTTAATAGTTTAATGGATAAGATTATGTGAAGTTCCTGTCATATAAAATCCCAGTGAATTAGTTGTTACTATAGAAATAAACACTTGTGATGTGTCTTGCAATCCTGTCAGTATTACTCATATATTGCATAATAATTCTGTTTAATCGTCCCCATTCCTGGCTCATTCTGTATGCTAAGTGATGATCGATTAGCTTATGTCACCTGTATTTACATTTAGCTTAGAGAGCAAGAGTTTTTTTAATAACCTAACTTATTAGCTAAGATATATCATCTCACACACCCAAAATGTGTCAGATTACAGAATAAAAGTCCTTTTGGTTCTCAGTATGTTTTTTTGGTCATGCAACATTTTGTAATATGATACAAAGTGCTTTAGTTTGTTAAAGTGCTCCAAGATTATCATTTGTCATATTCCCTTTTCAGAAAGTGGCGAAGGGCGGAGCATTGGACAGACTAACAGACACTACCAAGTACACGGGATCGCACAAGGAGCGCTTTGACGAGAGTGGCAAAGGCAAAGGGAAAAGCGGACGCGAGGAGATCGTAGAGAACACTGGCTATGTAGCGGCATACAAGAACGCAGGGACTTATGATGAGAAGACCAAAACCAAGTGAAGGTTGCAAGGCTAGTGGAACACGTGAGAAATCAGGAAGAGCTCCATTTCCATCAGCACTTACATCTGGACCAAAGGCAGACCTGAACTTTGTCATGGTGGAAGCCAGTGAATGTCAGGAAATTAAGTAAACAGCTGTGTCTGGGGTCTCCGGATGCAGTTATTAAGATGCATCAGTGTTTATTGTTTTAAGATGTTTCTGCACAATATGTCTTTACATGTTAACACGTCTTTCTAAATCTGGCCATTTTTTTACCATGCATACCAAAGCAAAGCTAATTCAAGTGATTTTTTTTTTGTTTTTGTTTCGATTTTGGGTTTCTCTGTCAATGAAGGTGACTTGCTTGCTCACAAAGCACTAGATGATGAATTGCTCATTTATGAATTATAAAATTTTTTGGGGCTTTTTTTTTATTCTTTGTGTTAGAACTCAAGCAGTAAAGAACAATAATCCATTGTAGTGTAGACGTCTGTATATAAAACATGATTATGAATGACTGCATGCCATTTAATTGATAACTGCGACATCCTCGTGCAGTTCGGGTGGATTTGAGGCGGCTGTAGTATTAGTGATGGTATTAAGAATTTGGAATTAAGAATTGATTATTTAATCTACCCATCAAGACATCCACCAATCTTTTGCTATGAATAAAATCATATATCCAGCCTTCACCTGTTACTTGACATCCCTTTGCTGTAAATCCCATTTTTCACCAAAGTAGCTGGTAGCTGATACAATGTGATTAAACAACGATGCAATGCATTTATTCGACATCTTCATTGGCCTTTTTTGAACATCACTATCGCACAGTTACTGCGTTATTTGGCATGTATGTAATTAGCTGTATTGTATATGTGTTACTTTAACCCCATGTTAATAAGCAATTGAAAATAAGTTCAAACCCCAACCCAAGCTATGCTACTTAAGGAACGTTTATAACCTTTAATAAGACCTAAGAAACCTTAAATATGCAGAGAATCCCTTGAAGTATCCTTAATAAATGTACTGTCCAGAGACAAATTCAAAATGATCGACCATTATTCATTGGGGTTTGGAAATGACGCAAATGTAAAATTCTGTTCAGGCGTTTTTTTGTTTTGACCGCAGAGACATGATTCATAACCCTAAATAATAACAGAGGAACAGAAATTTTCCTGACTATTGAAATCTAAATTGTGATGAAAAGCAGAAGAAAGGCACTAGTGATGTTGACCTTCCTTTCACCGCTATATGTTTACAGACAACCGTACTAGATGCATACATTAAAGTAACAGCCGCCTTAATCATATATGTCTCATCATGTATTTCTGGTCTTCAAGAAGGCCTGCCTTGCACTTTAATGGATGCATTTGGACTATAAACCTGATGTACACTTTGATGATAAGAAATAACAAACTGGAGATTTTTTTATTTTTTTGCTTTAAATAATTCATCCTGGAATAAAAAATTCGAATACTGTAATTTACCTGTAAACATATTTCTGGACAAGCAGTATAATAATGTGGTGTGATTATATTATACTGGACATCTATGTTTCAGATATCCAAAGTATGACTATTACGTTTCCTGTCGAGTCTGGCCCTGTGATTCTTGTTGTCTTGTCTAGATTAAACGTTGTATAAAATACCTGAAGTTGTATGAAATGTGCTGCAAATTTCATTTTCAGCTGTTTTGTTTTATTATTATGACTTATATATTATATTAGTCACCGATTCTTACTGAAGGTTGATATAAAAACGACAAATATTTTGCTGTCGTGTGACAAAAAAAACAACTGATTATATAACCATATATTTATTTTGATTCAGGCTGCGACACAAGTAGGGCACATGACAGATCCGAACATGCAACAAAAAAAATGAAATAGAGAGCATTAAATGTCTGCATAGCATAATTAGAAAGTCTGCCCACATTTTGTACCATTCCTGGTAGCCTGGAATTGACATATCATCCCATTTCTTCTCTTTGGGGAGCAACGTAAGCCTGTTTTAATAAGCGTTTGTGGTGTGTGAGGTTGGAAATGTCAAGCCTGGATTAGAGAAAAAATGATCCTAATGTCCTGTCTCATCCAGACACACACACAGCCAAGGCTCAAGCCACTCATTTAATGTGGACAGTGGACAGAGTGATGTGAAGTGTCCACTGCCCCTCCACTGCTGTGTGAGAGGAACAGGATGCCGTTGTGGGTCCTTCCGTCGCCATGGCAGCAGAATCGTACACAAAATAACAGCTCGGCACCTGGCTCCGGCACTTCTCGCCTGCCTCGTGTGTTTGTAACTAAACACGCTGGTTCATGGCAACGTTTGTTTGGGACATCTCCTTGGAAGTCTCTAATCAAAACCATATCTCATGCAGGATCTGTTTAAATGTGGCCCCTTTTTGCCTGAAGCCACGGCTTGATGAATTCCTTGAAGCTTTCCTTAGGCGAGCTCTGCTGCTGCATCCTAAGTTTATAATAAATTGCCTGATGAATTGCGTGTCAAACTTAGTTTGCAGTCTTGAAATAGGTGGTGGAAGTGTTGTATGTTTGCTTAGGAAGACTGGAGGCACATCGCCGGAGTTAAATATACAAACAAGAAAAGCACTAGGTGATAAATGGCACACGGGACAGCTGTACTGTTAATCAAGTCTGAATTCAGTTGAAAAAAGTCTTTCTTTTTGTTTTAGAAAGAAAAATAAGTATGGGGAGAACTTCAAGAAAAAAATCGAAGTTGGGCAGCTGACTGAATGAATTCTTTTGACATTTTATACATCCATTACAAATATTGTATGATTTGCAAGTCAAGACTGGTATTTTTTTTTTAGGATTTTTTAATATATTAACCTTAAAGAAAGAAACAATAACAATCTGTATATTTAACCTTCTCTCAGAGCAAGCAGGGATTTCAGGCATACTAAAAGCTTTAATCCAACTCGCCTCTTGCCTTACTTCACCTCTCCAGAGATTTTTTATTTATTTATTTTAATTTTCTTATCTTAAACTCCTAGAAATAGACCTGATTTCCAAATATGTCTTTTGAAATCTGGCTTACGCAACAGTTTCCATTTAAGATGGAAGATTTGCATGTTAACTGAAAAAGGATAAAAGTGGGTGGTTTACCTTTCCTGTAAATGCTCACATTCAGAAGCTTACACACCCCCAAAAAAGGCCATGTTCATCCTTGGTTAATCTTTTAGAACTGCTGTGGTTGAAATGACTAATATGCTTGTAGTTTGGGAAATAGTACTTATAAAATATTATGAACTTATGAACACCTCTGCCTCCAGTGGTTTCAGTAATTAATTCATTTATTCATTCATCTTTAGTAACTACCTGATCATGGTCAGAGTCACGGCGGTGCTGAAGCATGTCCGGGAAACAGTGGGCACAAGATGGAAAAGCAAAATTGTTGTCTGAATTCCAACAAATTTGCAATTGTATAAAATTCAGGATGAGTAAACTTCACTCTCGAAATTCAGTCAATATATGTATGGGTAAAAGATCCGGTTCTGATCGGAATCTATGGCCACAACCTGTGTAAATTTCAATGTGATTTCTGTAATTGTAAGCCATGACACAAACCAGTGAAAACCAACAACTGATATAACTTGTTATCCGTTTAATAGTACCTGTCTTGTATTGAGATGCAGGTTACTGTCAGGATGTTGCAGAAGCAGCAGATGTGAATACAGGCTTTAAGTGTAAAAGTCACAAATGCACAGTGAAGTAAAGACCACTTTAAGTCACTGAAACACAGGAACTTAAATACATAGGCATACATGCTGAGTGTGACTGGGGCTTGAGCATGTGACATGCAAGGACTGATGGGAAATGTAGTCCAGAACTGATTCTGGCATAAACATGACAGACACATAATAACTGTTAAAAGGTCAATGGCTGAATGAGCTACCTACACTGCTGTCTCACTGTCTGGCTGATAAATAAGCAGTTTTACAATCTGCACTATAGCCTGAATTCTCTTTCCACACACATGGAGACTGGAGAAACCATCCCTCAACCCTCTTTAACAAGAAATAAGGGTTACACTTATTTATCCTACTGCAACATGCAGATGCTTTTCATCATCATGATTATCACAGTTACAGAAATCTGAACAATGAAGTCATTACTTTAGCGATGGGATATGTTGTGAAGGAGCTGGGGAAAGACTTCTGACCGATGAACTGTAACAGACCACCAGCTCTGCCTTTAAATGTTGCTGCAGTACGTTATGCTGCTATGGTGAAATTTGACCTTTAATGTCTCTGTGCCTTCAGCTCTAAAGTTGTTGGGCCTTGTCTTTGTGTCTCTATGGCTACAAACACTATGTTTCTTCTGCCTTCTCCATGTACAGAGAACTTCCTCAATATCTTTCAGGTGGTCGAAAAATAACTAAAAATCAGTTCTAAAAAGGGAAGAAAAAAAAAGAAAAGTGAAAAGCTTGGACAAGATGATGCATTCATGAGTGAGGGATGAATTTTGGGAAGGCGGCAAAAGAGAAAAAGAAAACGCAAAGCGATCAGCAGGATCTTATGAGGTGAGCACTAAACACCAGATATGATACTTAAGTTTTCTTAATTATTAAAAGATATTAATATTGTAAAATGAGTGATTGTTATAGGTGAATGCATTTTACTGTTGCACAGAAACACTCAGGTGTCGGCAGATAAGGAGTTGAGGCAGGTCGGTGTTAGGAAATCGCACAACTCCAACCTGGAAGAATGTAAGAGATGCAGAAAATACAACGTTCACAGAAACTTTAACTTAAACTTAACTACAAATGATTAAACGATAATATTGGCATTTTGAATCTTGCAGATGACAAAGTATCTCCTGGTCCTTCTCAGTCTGTTCTGCGTTCCTCTTCCTCTCCTCTTCCACGGTCGAAAGATCTCAGAGTAACTTTTCAACAGGAAAATCCAAACAGCTTTCCAAGGACAAAAAGCAAACAAAAAGCATCTCCTTTATTATGGAGCACTGAGAAGCAATCAGTACTCACTCCTACACGGAGCACACCAGAGATCGGATCTTTATATTTGGACTCCGATACTACAGAAGGAACCAATAAACCATGGGACATGAATTTTAGGGATGTTGTTTTGTCACGGACCGAAATGAATCACCCTTTGGCCGAAGCAGACACAGAGCTGGAATCACGTACTGACAGACTGCTCCGCCTTACCAGGGGTACTTAAGTCTTATTCTCATTTTACACTCGTTTTATAGAAACCCTTATAAATTATATCATAAAGTCTCTTTTAAAATTTTATAATGGTAACATGAAACGTTCCAAATGTAAGCATTTGCAGGAGAAATCCACCCTGAAAGACTTTAATGTTTACAATGGTCAATCGCATCCAAGATTGATTTCATAATGTCTGTTTTTTTTATACAGTTTCCAAAAGAACCCACATTATACTACCTGCTCATATGCTATATGTCTGCTATATGTCTACCTAAAGAAAGCAATGCAGCAGAGCTTTAGTCTTTTAGTCTAGCTCTCTCACCTCCTTGTCTGTGTGCTCCGCTCAAACATCTTCAGCTTAGAAGCTGATTTCATTTGGAGTCTCTGCTGCAACTGTGTCGTATAACTGCAATGCATTTTGGAACTTTTCATGTAACGTTTCCTGTGTCTAATACTTCTTGAATTTTGTCAACATGGAAATGTTGACTGAGAAATGAAACCTGATCACTTCAATTCTTTACTGTAACTGTGCTAGTAATGTTATGACGTCAGATTGACAAAACTCTAAATTCTCACAGGAATAAGGACAATACTGCACCAGTAGCACAAGCCTCACTAAACACCTTATGAAATATTTCAGTATAAGCATAGTTTAGTGTCTGAGTGTAGATCTTCTATAACCTGAGTAAATATATTTATCTTGTTATCCTATAGACTTATATGAAGTGACGCACCTACCTGATGCTGCCATGGAGTTGTTTGAGATGAGACAAGAGGAAAGATCACCAAAATTTCAACCCTGCATGAATTCCTTATTACAGTCAGACAAACAGGAAACCCGGCAGACTCCTAAGCAACAGCTGAAGAAACAGGTCGGCTTTTTTCATTGACTAGATTATACATTTTTATATAAAAACTGAACATGCTTCCCAGTCCCCTTCATTTCAACCACAAGACTGGCAATTCATTCAGTTCAAGTTATTTATATCACACTTTTAACAATGCACTCTGTCACAAATCCACATTACATAAATCCAATGTATCCCTAATGAGCTAGCCAGAGGCACAGTGGCGAGGAAAAACTCCCTGAGATGACATGTCTCAAAAGGGAACCCATCCTCTTCATATGGAAAGAATTCTGCTGTCATTGATCACTGCTGCAAAAGGAGAAACACAGAATTTGACCAAATGGTTTCCATTTAAACATTTCCTCATCAGGAAAATCCTGTTCATATTTGATTCAGATCAAGGATATATTTAGTGTATAAATGAAAGTTATGTATCGGTTTCCTTGCAGATAATCTAAAGTGAAGCATAATTATAGATGCACCACAGCTCACCATAATGATGTCACCATTGTGGTGTGTTATTCTTCCCAAGCAGGATTGGTATTTCAGAAAAAATATGCAACTGGCCAAGGAAATCCATTTCATTTACCAGTGGTGTTCACCTACATATGTCTCTCATGACAACTGACGTAAAACTACATAAAAAATATTTGACAGGTGTCAGGAAGACTAGTTTAAAGGTCAAATTCGGGTTGTGTTATTTTCCCTTTCAGAACTGACATTCATTAGTCATTAGATGTAATAACAACCGACTTTGTAGTACATAGACACAGTAGTGACGAGCATGGCATTATGAGTGAGGTTTAATAGTGAGCACTTGCTACACAAACAGCATTAAATGTGAACTCTTTTGCAGTTTGGATGAATATGAGATCTGTTGGATTAAGCCCTTATAAATATCTAAGCAGGATTATGTCAGCTGTCCTGAAGAGGATCATATAATAACAGCCTCATGATCACTGCCCTTCTGTACCGACAATATCACCTGTGTGTCTCCAGGGGATCTTTCCAGAAAGCCCTGGAAGCCCTGTGCCTGGTCCAGCTGTCCAGCTCTATGGCCCTGATGTGTGTACTGTGTTGCGGAGTCTTCTGGACCTGGTGGACGAGCACTGGAGTGGGCAATTCTCTCTCCATCTCAATCTCAACTTTATGGGTATGAATCCATTACAAAGTGACCGTTAGGTGTTGTGCAGTCAGTGTAACAATGTCTTTTAGATTGTGGACATCAGACATCACATCAAATTTTATATCCAAACACCAAATCTCCCTCCAGGATGTTTCATTGTTGTGGCTAGAAAACTGACCCAGAAAAGTTATTACTTCATAGTGAGCGACTGGTGTACTGAAGTGATAAAATTTCTGTATGTATGAACGTAGCTTTAGTCACAGAGCGTGCATGCTAAGCTAATATTGGTAAATGTTCTAGTGTGTGTTTGAAGGTTTTGATGCTCTTTAAGTATCTAAGAATATGAGAACAATGAAAATCAATGGAATTCATGCCATTATCTAAATATGACCGATATGGCCATATTTAAAAATGTATTAATCCATAGACTTATCCAGAGATGTTTCTGTATGCTTGCTCACAGTGAAAGCCATCCTGCTTTTGTTACCTCTGACCAACCCTGTTCCATCACCCCAACCTGAGGACAAGAAAGTAGGAGGAAATAATGATGAACAGAAAGGGAAGCAGGAGAGCAGAGTATGGTGGGATGTGGAGAAATCAAGGCGGCTTAAGAGCAGAGTGGTGAATGAACAGTGTGGAGATGAGGAGTGGGAAAGCTGTGGAGAACAACCGCCAGCATTTGGTGTCTCTGAAGTTAGACGCCTGAAGAGACAGCTTGCCAAAACGCAACATGAACAGGTCTTTGTATTGTATTTTTTTTTTAAAGACTTATTCGCTGCGCTTCCAAATAAACTTTAATTACTTCTGCGTTGAAGGAATGGCTGAAGACGAGACTGATCACGGCTTTGAAAGAGAACTTCATTTTGCGAGAAGAGAAAATGAAGATAATTGCAAGTCTGAAAAGTGGTGAGTATTTACATGAGGTGGAATGGTGCCTAATGTGAGTGTTCTGTATTCTGTGTGTTTTCTTTGTGTGTGTGTGTGTGTGTATTAAGACACCAGACTGTTGGACTTGGGGGAACATCTGGATAGAGAAACACAAGTTCTTCGACAGCAAAACAAGCTCTTAAAGCAGTTGGAACGAACACTGCACCTTCTACAAGACAATCACAGGTAACGTCCTTTATCATTCATCTAAACCACTTAAAATATTAGCCATATTTAGTCATTTTATCATTGTTTAAGGCCTATAATAGAAAAACATCAACCAATTACTTTGACAAAGGAATACAAAAGGTGTACAGTAATATAGTAATAGGATTTATCTTTTCTGATGTTTTCTTTATTTTTTTTTTCTAGATCCTTGGTATCCCATCATGACTTGCTTCAGAAATTAATTAAAAGAACCAGCAATTCCAGTAAAACATTATAAATCTAATACATCAATCCTTGTAAAATGAATGAATTTGAATATTCTTTGTATTAGCAGTTCAAGGCAAAACTTTGTATTTCTATTCATTTATTTTTATTATTATAATATATACTATTATTTGAGCATGTGACTAAAGGATATGTTTAAAATGTCAGGTTTAAAATATGAAGGATGCCACTGTTATCTAATTCCTCCGTATGCATGAATATATTAAATTAAATAGACTGAATTAAATGAATATGTTAGACAAACAAACTATATTTAGCCCCATGAAGGGTTTATGTAAGGTTTATGAATGATAAACTGATCTATGATCGATCAGAATTATGTGATGATTTCTATTTATGTGAATTTCCTATGAACCTACAAGTATTTATACATGCTTCACATTCAAATGATAAAAATTTTAAAAGGAGAAGTCCACTTCCAGAAGATTTCAGGATTTTTCTTCTCATAGTACGAGACTAAGACCCTTCTTCCTCGGCTGGGATTGTTTAGAGCCCTTCAGAAGTTTAGAAGCTGCAGTTAAACTGCATTTTAGAAGTTCAAACTCACGGGCACCATTGAAGTCCACTATATGGAGAAAACTCCTGAAATGTTTTCCTCAAAAAAACGTGACTAAAGAAAGAAAGACATGAAAAGTTTTGGATGACAAGGGGGTGAGTAAATTATTTGTAAATCTTTGTTCTGGAAGTGAACTTCCCCGTTAACGTTAGACCACCAGCAGATGGTGCTACTGGTAAATAAAACCTCATATTTATAAATAGAGTCTAATGGCGCATTTGACTTAAGCTTCTACCAAGGAATTTCTGACCTTTGACTAGGAAAAAATTAAGAAAAATTCTTTCCTGACTCTCAAACAACACAGACACATGAGATGGTTTAACACTGACCATTCACTGTCTGGGAAAGTAAAAATAACATAAACGCATGATCACTTTGTTAGCTGGCGAGCTTGTTACTAACAAAACATGTACTTTCGTGGGAGTGTTCATGCTCGAGCATGCCGAGCGTGAAAATTAAGAAACTGTGAGGAACAGAATTCCTGAGAAACTGTAAAGTAATGCTTTAAGAATGCTGTAGCCCTCCACAAAAGTTTATTAAGTGGCTGAGAAGACTGCTTTCGGGCCCAGAGCGCTTTGTGAACACAGGTGGGTTTGGGGTCTGAGCTGAACGAGGAAAAAAAAATAAGATATGTCAAAGACACCTACTTTATGGTTAGAGACCTGGGGTCTCATTAATCAAAGCACAAGGTCTAAAATTGTGTGTAAGAGCTGCCAGTAAATATAAGAAAAAGATCACGCAACAGTCATTGGTACAATCCCACACATTCCCACACATGAAATGTCCTTAAATCACTACAAATGGTAAACAACTTCATTTTAAAATGCTGCTTATGCCAGTTGAATTTTGAGTGATAGAACATTTCAAAAGTATTGCTGTTTTATAAGAGTATTTTGACCCAGGAAGGAGAACGACATCCTCTTCCATCTACCCTGAAGCTGTTGAGATCTGAGTTTTCTCATCAGCCCGTCATTCAAATGTTCACATTTATAGCTGTTGCTGCAAACTATTCTGCACATTACAGATACTGATACAGCTGATTTCGTTTTATACTGAATGGAAGGAAGCGGTTAGATTAATTAAAGAATTGTATCTCATTACTGGAACACGACCTCGTCTTATCTAGGCTTTTATAAAGTCAAAGCCACAGCGCCATCTGGTGGCAGAAATTTCAGAGATCGTCCACTGATAAGCTTAATGTTAAAAATATCCAGTGAAAACATACCTAACAAGCTAGACTGTGGTCTAAAATAGATGAATGCTTTTTTTTCTATTTGTCTATTATGGCAAAGTACAGTTTGTTGCACAAAGTGCGGTTTTAAAATAAACTATAGTAAACCGCTGGAGTTCTTTGTAGAAATGTCTCCCTCTTGTGGACAAAGTGGGATATAGACTCTGGAAAGTTGCAAATCTTTCAATTAATCTTTACTCACTCGCTTTCAATAAGCGCGCTATCATGATCACACACACACACACACACACGTACACAGACACAGACACACACACACACACACCTTGGGGACAAATTATCTGAGCCAATTTACCTGGCAGCATATTTTTGAGAGATGGGAGGAAACAGGTTTTTACATGGGCTTCAGATGTATGTAATGTAACACATTACAATAACAAGTTGTAACTTGTAAAACAGTGAAAATGCCATCTCAAATTGGGGTAATCTTCTCAAACCCCAGTTCCTTCCCTGTGTAGAGACATTAAAACAACATGTCCCCCTTCTCTACTTTAGAACCTTCTCTACTTTATGCCTTACACCAACCAGACATAACATTATGACCACCTGCCTAATATCGTGTTTTGCTGCCAAAACAGCCCTGACCCGTCGTGCACTGTGTATTCTGACAGCTTTCTATCAGAACCGGCATTAAATCTGTCTGTAAGACCTGCCAGTACATACAAGAAAATGATCATGCAATGGTCATTGATACAATCCCACATATTCTAAAGTGATGCGGATGTGATCTGTGGCATGGCCACAGATAAAAATGTCCTTGAATCACTACAAATGGTAAACAACTTCCTTTTAAGAGGGCAATCATGCTGCTTATGCCAGTTGCATCTTAAGTTATACAACAATTATAACACAATTTCTGTTTTTACAAGAGTATTTTGACCCAGTATTTTTCCATCCACTCTGAAGCTGTTGAGATCTGAGTTTTCTTCTCGGCTAATCATTTAAATATTCACATTTATAGCTGTTGGTGAAAACTAATCTGCATATTACATACAATTATATAGTTAAAACTTCAAAATGATTTCTATTCTGTTAATATACACTGACTAGGCATAACATTATGACCACCTGTCTAATATTGTGTTGGCCCCCCCTTTTACTGCCAAGTCAGCCCTGATGCACTGTGTATCCTGACCCCTTTCTATCAGAACCAGCATTAACTTCTTCAGCAATTTGAGCAACAGTAGCTCGTCTGTTGGATCGGATCACACGGGCCGGCCTTCACTCCCCACATGCATCAATGAGCCTTGACCCTGTCACCGGTTCACCACTGTTCCTTCCTTGGACCACTTTTGATAGACACTGACCACTGCAGACCCCACAAGAGCTGCAGTTTTGGAGATGCTCTGATCCAGCGGTCTAGCCATCACAATTTGGCCCTTCGTCAAACTCTCTCAAATCCTTACTCTTGCCCATTTTTCCTGCTTCTCAAACATCAACTTTGAGGACAAAATGTTCACCTGCTGCCTAATATATCCCACCCCCTAACAGGTACCATGATGAGGAGATAATCAGTGCCGTTCACTGACTCATCTCTCAGTGCTCAGAATGTTAGGGCTGATCGGTGTATATTTTTTTAATGTGTATATTCATTAGTGTCCACCAGAGGGCGCAATTTTTCAAATGTGGATTACAGCCATAGCGGATAATGGAGACGCAGACGCGCACATTTGGCTGGTGAATCGAGGATCCGCAACACAGCAGCGCTGTGAAAACTTCTCCAAAGGGGTGAGTAGTTTCCAAAATACTCGAATGGTTTCATTGGAAATGAATTTTGTAAGGCATTAACAATAAAAACTAGGATCGTGTTTTTAGGTTCTGCAAATAATAATCCCCTTTCAGCTCAACCGGTTTCTCTTACAGTGTGTTCAACATGACATGATTTTGCCTAGACTTGTCTGATTTTATAATATGTGGGTCTTGATTTATAGCAGATCTATGAAACATATCATATGGTCTAATGTGCTGATCTGAAATAAATAATAAGTAATTTTTACATAATCTCACTGTACACGTTTCTGGTTCTTAATGCAGTATGTTATGAAAGATGGTTTCTCTGTTCCTGACTATAAAAATTACTTAGAAGTTAATGATGGACTTCACTAGTAATTTGATTAACTCACATGAGGAAGTGGGATTGTTTATTTTGTAACAGGAATGATTTAATATTGTGTCACTTCCAGAATTACTGACACCCTGAAAAATGATCAGGAAAAGGAGCAATGGCTGTAAAATGATATAAAAACAGCACAGAGTAATACTGTACAGTAAGTCAGATGTGGGGTAATTATTACCGATTTGTCATGTTTGACTCCAAGAATGAACTAAACTGTACACTGTGTGATTGTTGGACTAAACTGCATCATTGTTTACACCAGAGTTAGCAAACATATTTTAGTTAACGGGCCATAATTTGTTTAGTCCACTGTCAAGTTGGTAAGTTTAGCAGACGAGTAACACATCAGCTCCTGTTAAATGTGTTTATTTTTCTGGATTTGTCTATTTTAAAAAACAAACCAAAACAAACCTTAACGCATTAACCACCCACGAAAATGATTTGACAGGACAGATTGGACGTAATTGGGATTAAATCAAATTTTAACTGGTTAACGAAGAATTTTATGCCGTCAGTAGCTGAGTTTATGCCTCTGAGCTAATTTTATTTTGCTCCCTAGTGGAATAACACAGAGAAGCTGTTTCAATTTAGCTCTTCTAGATGACTGTAAATTCATTCAATGGGCTGCATTAGCACTTTTATTGGGCTGTATGTTTGACACCCTTTATTGTTTCCCATTAAATATTAAACAGTGCTTGGCAATATAGAAATTTTTATTTATTTCTTCCATACAAACACGTACACCTTGCTTGCTTATTAGGGTTCAATTTTAATTAAAAATTTATAGCTGATATACTGAATTTATATATTTCCGGCTTACAATGCGCATTGTTAATGGTGCTATACAAATAAGACAAAATGGGATTGAATGTATAAATGTAAATGTATTAAATCTATAATGTTCGAAAAGCACAGAATGTAATTATGTGCGATCTTTTTTAAATTTTTTTTATTTTCTTATAGCTGTTAATGAAAACCAGGCCATGTTAGCCCTAAAAGCACTGGGTGTTTGTGAGCTGAGCCTGTGCTGTGCTTTCCTCTTGCTCCTGTATGGAGTGCAGTCGGATTCCAGTTTGACCAGTAAAACGTTGGAGCTGATGTCTAAATACCGACTGATAGATGGGTAACGATACCTGATACCTTTTTCTCACTTTTTTTTCAGCATAATTCAGAGTGAAGACAAAAAGCAGATAAATTGGTGCGCTTACTAGGAAATCTTTATTAAACCTGAGCTGAGACAAAAAATGTAAATTTGTTATGGGGATGGTGTGGCTCAGGGGCTATAACTGTAGTTGGAGATAAACCTTTTCCTTTTCACTTTCCATTTTGCTCTGCTAATTATTTAGCAAACCAAGAAGACTCTATATTTATTTAAAAAGAAACTGAACATCTAGGAAGTCTCAGATTTTGTTTGGCTATAAGGATGCACTGGGTGCTGCAAGTGCCTACTTGTGCATTGCGAGAAAGTGATGAGGGAGTCTTAAACTTATAGATGAGTGTGTATAATTCCTCACATAAACGTTCACAATCACTTTTCTTTCTACCCACAGACACAATGACCTCCCTTTGCATCTCCGCATGCTCCAGAATAACAAACTCAGCCAGTTTAATTTGTACAACAGCTCGAAAACAGCTACGGATATTACCCGGCTCAAAGCCGCTCATTTTGGAGGACAGGTACTATTTGTTTGACTATTTTGTTTCTTGGAAATATTTTTTAAAATGTATTTTCCATTTGTGTTGAGATTGAGAATTAAATATGGTTAGTATGGTGGTGTAGCAGGTAGTTTTGGTGTCACGCTGAGATTTCCAAGATTTCTGAGCTCTGAGATCATAAAATCTGGCCTATAGTGTGTTTGATACCGAATACAGTTATGAAAGCGTCATGATTTCTGGCTTTACCCCGAAAAGGATTGGTTCTCTTTTGAGCCTGGTTCTTCTCACGGTTTCTTCCTCATGTCTTCTCAAGGAGTTTTTTTTTTTTTTTCCTTTTCCACTCAAACCTCTGGTTTGTTCATCAGGGATTTGAATCTACTTTCAGATTACCATAAAGCTGCTTTTAGTGCTTTGTATTGATTGTTGAAAGCACCGTCTGAATAAAAAAAAGTAGCTGAATTAATTTCCAAGCATTCTGGTTTCACGTGATGGTTGCTTTAATGTGCAAAGGCAGTGTTAACTGCGACAACAGAATGATTATTCCTGCTCTGGCATGACTGATTGCAATCATCTGCTCATAATGACTTTAATAATATTAAATAAAAATATATTGGAGATAAAAGATAAAGCCAAAACAAACAAAATAGTAAAAACAAGAACCACAAATATGTACCATGCATTTGAGACAAGAAACATACAGATAATGAAACATACAGTTTATGTAAGCAATAATGTACAGACACGCTCAGCTTGAAAGTGAGCTATTGTGAAGCTAGAACTTAAACTGAACTGTGCTGGACATAGTCAGACACACACACACACTAAATTGTCCTGTTTTGCATGCACATGCCACTTTACATTTATATATATGTATATTAATCCTGTTTACATGTGTCGCTTTAATATCTGCAAACACTGTATACACTGTTCTTTGCACATTGTCTTGTTCATTGCACAAAGTCGGCCTATATGTTGTATGTCTTGTCTTGTCTTGTCTTTCTGTGCACTTCTTTTGTATGTCTAGTTCTTAAAGACTGCACTTTAAATTACAGTTTAATTTTTTTTATCTCTGTCATAGCTCTATGTTCGTCTGTGTCACTGTACTTTGTCTGTGTTATGTGTAGCACCTCTGGTCTAGGAGGAACGTTGTTTCACTTCACTGTGTACTGCATCTGCTATATATGGTTGAAGTGACAATAAAGATTCTTTGACTTTGAAATAATCCTAAAAAGGCATGACAGGACAGAGGTGATTACTGAGGTGCGTGACGTGCTGGGGCTGATTGGTAGTGTAGTTCTTTACCCTTTGACACTTCCATTACCTTTGTACTGTTTACAAATTTTTACAGTCGTAGTTTTGGCACCAAAATCGAAAAAGATTTTTATGAAATATTATGAATAAACATGAACCAAATAAATACATACTACTGTACCTCTGATACTATGTGCACAATTCAGGGGCTTATAGAATACTATGTTGTGCACTCCTAGGTGTTCCCTTAGAGCTTCATTCCAATCTTTTATTTTGCATGTTAAAAAAGTTTTAGAAATACTTCTGTGCATATAAAAGTCAGTAATCCAGAGCTCCAGTATGTAAAGCTCTACAGCACAGGTATCGAGCGCTGGATTCTCAGCATGAAGCACCAACCATTTTCCAGAACTTCCTTTTGCACATTATGTTACAGTATCATGCACTTTGCATAAACAAATGCTTCCTTGTGTTTGCTGATTAGAGTTGATTCAGATCTTTGTGTACACAACCTAAAAACATACCTCACACAACATATCACCTGAGAGCGCTCATAGCCTCATGTTTCAAAGTTAGTTCAATGCTTTGTGAAAAATCAGGATGGATTTGGCGTTTGTGCATATTTGATTATGCATTCTAAAAATAAAAATATGATATATATTGTATAAAGTCTCTATAAGTCAGGATACTAGGAGAACTGCAAACATGAATGAAATGACAGTGACATAGTAGGGTAACTAGAAAAAAATGTAGATGACGAAGCAGATAATTTAATATAAGTAAATGTTTTCCTCACTAAATGCATGTTTCTATTGCAGAATATTACTTGTCTAAGTCAATTAACTCCAACAGATGCTGCCGATGCAATGCTTTATAATGATCCAGAACACTTCAATATTACATTACAATACTGTATACTGATTTAGTGACTTATGCTGAAGTTATAGTTATTTAGAGATTCAGTTCCCAACTGATTCAATAGGCAATAGTGAGTCAATACTCTATTGATTCGATATTTTACTAAATATTTTACCTGATTTAGTGATTCAATTTCTAACTGATTAAATAGTTTATATTGAGTCAATACTGAATCAGTAGTTTACTGGCTTAGTATAGACTATTTAAGCTGCTCCAGATTAAATGGAGTAGAGTACTGACTCAGTATCTGACGTTAAATCAGTATTAAGTATTGACCAACAGTATAAAACTGATTAAACAGTCAATAGATTTAATATCCTACTGATTTAATACCATGTACCTATTTAATGTCATGTACCAATTCAATAACCTATACTGTTTCAATACCCTACTGATTCACAACCTTATACTGATTCAATAGCTTAATGATTCCCTACTCCACACTCGGTCATTACTATATACTGAAAGTAAGAATTTTATTGTGTGGTCTAAACCGTTGTGTTTTCACTGTACATATGACAATAGACCTCTTGAATACTGATCCAATAAGATATTCTGGTTCAATATCTTGTACTGAAACAATACTTTACTGATTCAAAACCCTATATTAATGAACTGTGACGAAGTTTTCCTCTGACAGGTGTTTGCAGCATATGTGTTATGTAAAGCACAGGACATGGACGCAGTTAGATTGACATTGGAGCAGATTGATGTGATACGACGTATGTGCACCGAATACCCGGAGCTGGAGCTGGCTACCACTGCTGCAGGTATGGGCAAAAAAAGCTATTGCCGTTCAATTTCCTTTGAAGTTAT
Source organism: Hemibagrus wyckioides (assembly GCF_019097595.1). NCBI lineage: Eukaryota > Metazoa > Chordata > Actinopteri > Siluriformes > Bagridae > Hemibagrus > Hemibagrus wyckioides. Next base: position 5,782,751 of record NC_080736.1, on the reverse strand, counting down.
TGTATTATGTTGTATTATATATTATGTCATATTTTAAATAACCAGGAGGATAAGAAGCACAATTTCTGATTACATAGTAAAAATACTGTGTATATTTTAGATTTGCACATTTGCATCCCATGTTTTGGTGGTATTTTCAAGGCATAACATAAATGATGCATGCAGGCCTTTTTTATTATTCTCCATGTCCACAGGCACCACGGTACACCCATAAATGGAAGTTGTAATATGTGGGAAAGAAAGCCATTTCCAAAACATAATGCTCATTCAGGAGGCCAATTTTCCACATCACCACACATTTGCACTTCTCACACGCATTTTGAATGCCTAAAAGATTACACTCATAATTTGTTTTGTGTGTGTGTGTGTGTGTGCGTTGGTTGTTTCAAGAAATGAAAGCTACAAAGAAGATAGCTTGTTTGATCAGTGTGGAAGGAGGCCATTCAATTGATAGCAGTCTTCCAGCTTTACGCATGTTCTACCAACTTGGAGTGAGATCTCTGACCCTCACACACACCTGCAACACACCTTGGTAAACACATAATAATAATAATAATAATAATACATTTTATTTATAGGCCTTTCTCAACACTCAAGGACACCGAACAATACGTTACAAAACAAACACAGGCACACAATCATTCATATTCACATTATTATTATTATTATTATTATTATTATTATTATTATTATTATTATTATTACTATCATGATGGGCCATTGATATAGTACTATGTATGTTCTAGTATGCATCAGGCACATTAAAACACTTTATGCAGTGTTTATGAATGTTCCCAGAATTACACACACACACACACACACACACACACTGCAGTGTCACTACTGTTTTGTGAAAGATGGATCATCAAGATTTGTTTGGATTTTAGTCCTGTGCTTGTGTGTGTGTGCATAGCTGTGTTGCTTATCTTGCTTATGACTAAACTTCTCTTTCATGCGATTCTTATTCATTTTATTATTTAGGGCAGAAACTGTTTCCCAAACTCACTCTTACTACAAAAGAGACAACAATTCCTTGACAGAGTTCGGCAAGGTAATAAAAAATAAACATTTGAAAATAGCACAAATGTGTGATTTGTGTGTGTGTGTGTGTGTGTGTGTGTGTTTAACCGAATGTGAATACATTATTAGTATTAAACATGTGTTCTAAACAAACACACCAAATACAAGTATAAATAATGTGTTTTCACTTTACACTGCAAAAAAAGATTGTGTCTCATATTATGCACAGGAAAGAGATCCCACAGGATAAAACAGCTAGGTGCATGAGGAAGAGATTTATAATTTCCTGTGGAAACTGAAGGGCAAGAGTTGGAAGGTCCCAGTAAAATTCTCACCTGAAGTACATTTTAAAAACTGAACAGAATGTTTTCATGCATTCCTGATTTTCAGTATGTACAAGATTCAGACCTATCCAATCCATAAACTTATTTCTCTTTTGTAAAACGTTTTGGGACACCCCTCCAGATCATTGAATTCAGGTGTTGTTTTTCAGGGGTTGATCTCGGCCCCTTAGTTCCAGTGAAAGGAACTCTTAATGCTTCAGCATACCAAGACATTTTGGACAATTTCATGCTCCCAACATTGGGGGAACAGTTTGGGGATGGCCCCTTCTTGTTCCAGCATGACTGCTTGGTAGGCCAAAACTGGGACGTCTACCTTCACATACACATGAATTTAAAATAGAGTTGGATTTTTGGGAATTTTTGACCATTACTCTATAAGTACATTTGTGAGGTCAGGCACTGATGTTGAACAAGAAGGCCTGGCTCTCTGTCTCCACTCTAATTCATCCCAAAGGTGTTCTATCTGGTCAGGCAAATCAAGTTCCTCCACACCAAACTCACTCATTCATGTCTTTATGGACCTTGCTTTGTGCACTTGTGTACAGTAATGATGGCACTAGAAGGGGTCATCCCCAAACTGTTCCCACAAAGTTTGGAGCATGAAATTGTCCAAAATGTCTTGGTATGCTGAAGCATTAAGAGTTCCTTTCACTGGAACTAAGGGGCCAAGCCCAACCCTTGAATTCAATGATTTAAAGGGGTGTCCCAAAACTTTTGGCAATATAGTGTACATTCAAACAGAAATTGTTTTGTATATTGTCTGTGCTAACAATTTCCCTTTGTTTGGACTTTTCCCCAGTGATAATTTAATTTAATAATAATTTGTTCTTCATCAAACATTAAAATAAAATTGTGTATGTGAGAGTTTATATTAATCATTGTGTCACATGCTGGTTTCCAGTCAAAAACATGAAATAAGTGTGTGTCTCGATAGTGTGTCCACAGTTTGTCATGTAGGTCTTGTCATTTCCGTCCTACAATACGAAAATGGAAGTTTTGGTCAGTGAGGTCTTATTTTATCTGCATTTCATTTTTAATACTAATTATAATCTAATATTGTGTGTATGCATCCTGCTGTTTACTCCAGGCAGTAGTGCATGAGATGAACAGGCTAGGAATGATGGTTGATCTGTCTCATACTTCCTGGGCTACAGCACGAGCCGTACTCAAACTTTCCAAAGCTCCAGTCATCTTCAGCCACTCTTCCGCCTATGCTATCTGTAACGACACACGCAACGTCCCTGATGATCTGCTTCTCATGCTGGTGACTCCATATTGCCTTGTGCTAATGTCTATATTAGATTTAGGACCGAATATATATTTTTGACTGAGTTTGAAGAACTCAGAAGTAGGATGCTATAGGATGTAAACATACAGCTTGCATATAGGAGCACATAAGAATACATTACTTGCATTTCTGAAGGACTTTTCCTAGGACTTTTCTGGAAACTTTGTGTGCAACGCAGCTTCCATTTGTATTTGTATCAATATGTGTTATTATTATTATTATTATTATTACTATGATTAATATTATTACCCATATTCATTTAACCTTTTTCACTTCTACACTAGAAAGCAAATGGTGGGCTCATCATGGTAAACTTCTACAGTAAATTTATATCCTGTGGGGCTCAAGCAACTGTCTCTCTTGTAGCTGGTGAGTTCAGCACTTTTACTAAAGAATATTTCAAATATGTGTAAAACAATTACCATCAGAAACGTTCTTAGTCTCTAATAATAATAATTAGAATAATTTGTGGAATACATGCTGGTGGTTCTGCACATGTAAAGCTTTTGGCACAAAACAAATTCCTGGTTAACCCACACAAGGAAAAAGATCTGAAAATCTTAAATATTAAGGATTTATAAATCTCATTAAGCACAGTTACACTTTGACAAAAGTTATACAGTTGCATTTTTGTTAAAAACCAGTATATGCTGATAAATCATTAAACTGTTGGAGCTGTTTAGCAGCTATTGGTTCAGGTCTATTAACCAGTTCATTTAATCAACTAGGACCAGTGTGGCTGCAGGTTTCTGTCCCAAAGGGCCACACAGTACTGGTTCCTTATTTTAAGGTTAATGTAGAAAATTGTTTTCCTCCACCAGGATGTTAAAATGGTCCAAACATTGATCTTTTACAATGCTCCAAACTTACAAAGTACATCCAAATCTACATAAATGTTTGCAGAAAACCAGAGTTTTAGAGCTTTAGAGCTTGGGACCAAAATCTAGACCTCTAGGCCTTGTTAGACATTATATATTAGTTTTGATATTCCCTCCAAATACTAAGATTTAATGTTTGAAAATATAAATATTGTTTTAAATAAAACTGCAGTATACAGACTGCATATTGCACAGTCTATTTCATATTCCTCTTTACATTCATTTTGATTTTTATCCTGTGCCCTGCAGACCATTTTGACCATCTTAAGCGTGTGATAGGAGCAGAGAATATTGGAATCGGTGGTGACTACGATGGGGCCAGTGGGTAAGAGTGTTTTCCTTTTTTCTAACTTGCTCAAATTCCAGCACATACTCTGATCCAGACTTTCATAAATGGCAATCATCTGGACATAATCTCATGAACCAGTAAACATCTGGCCTTCTGAGTGTTTGTGTCTGGGCTTGTAGGTTTCCTCAGGGTCTGGAGGATGTGTCTAAATACCCTGCTCTGATTGAAGAACTATTGCGGAGGAACTGGAGCGAGGAGGAACTGGCAGACGTGCTGAGGTTCAACTTCCTCCGAGTGTTTGAGGAAGTAGAGAAGGTGAGAGATGGCCTTCATTTAAACCTCATAACCTATACCACATCTATCAAGCTCAGTAGCCCATAAAGATCACCATATTTTCATTAAATATGGGAAATGGGCGCAGTGTATAAATACAGTAAGTTCATTACAAAAGATGCAGAAGACCAGAAACAGAAGACCTGATCTATTCCCAGAAAATCCACATCCAGTGGTCACTAACAAACTTTAGAAATGCATATACACCACAGCTCCATTGATATCTTGATTCTGATTGGTCAGAACTTGTTGTTTAAGTGTTTTATATAAGCAACTCTAAGAGTACTTCTGGCTGTAAGGCAAATCACATTAATGTACTCGTTTCTATACATTATAGTATCTACAGTAACAATTTGTATGCAAATTTGCCACATTACAGATGTATGAAAAGCAATAGCTTGTATTTGTGAGAATAATATTCCAAACCATTGTTATAAGGACATCATGCAGTGTAAACAGCTATTCTGCTTAAGCCTTCACGCTTATAATTATGCATTTTTTTTTACACATTTCTCTGAACTCTATCATTTTTGCCATCTGTTTCCACAGTACCATGTTCCATTGTAAACCCAGACTGTGTCAATATCTAACAATGTTTGTAGGTTGTGTTTGCAAAAGTCTTGCATATCTAGAAGCTGGCACGTTTTATCTTGTGCTGATGTACAGATACGTGATGAACTGCGTGATACTCTTCCAAGTGAGGTGGTAATATCCCTTGCAGAGGCCCAAAACAAGTGCCGTTTGGTGTTGGCGCATCCAGGTATCTCCAGAGAGAAGTCATCTGGTATGCGAGTGAGTTGTCTTTTAAGCTCAGGTGCTCTGTTTTGGACTATTCTCTTTTTCCACTTTATGCTGCTGCATAAACCAGTATATCCGAACTGATGTTGAAAAAGTGATTCATTAAAAAAGTCTCAAGACGTTATTTGTCAAAAGGGCATATCTAGTTTGAGTGCTTTTATAGTGAAGCAGTATAACAAAGCATTTCTGAATGGAAGATCTTGTTTATACCCAGTTGATTTAACTTCCGCTTTTCAGCATTATATTGCCTGTTTATCTGTGTGTCTGTATTTTGGTTGTGTCTCTGTCTGCTACTTGTCTGTTACCTAATGTGTGCACCTGTTACGAATTCTTACTTTGCTCGTAAGTTCCTTCATGTTCTGAACTTTACACTCATACAGCTATAGATTTAACATCCCAGCACATTGTGGTTGTAGTGGGAAGTTAACACTCTTTACATACATATCTATGTTTCAGTAAATTGAGGCTCATATCAACTTCTTTCAGGCTTACAACCATGATAACAATAACAAACCTGATACTAGTTGCTAGTAGAACTATGGGTTTAAACTACTTCAGGAGGTGGTGTGACATTTTATCTATATCTATATAATCTTACCAAGCCACATTTGACAGCCAGACCGCTCTTATTAGGTGATAGACAAGCTTCATTAATGCTGAAGTTATGTTAATGTTAGCTAGATTAAAGCACCCTGATGCAATCATGAGGTAAAACAAGGAACAACACAGCCAGCTGGTATGCAAATGTATTTACCTAATTTGTATAGTAGCGTCAATACAGCTATCAGATTTCAGACTGTCTGACCTGAGACACATTTCAATACAGGTTTAAATGCATGTGGTTATAGTTTTATCATAATACAAAACCACATGAAATAACCAGGTGCTAAAAGGACTAAGCTGAGGCAAAAGAATTCCTTTAATTTCTGGGAATTTCATTAATGCCTTTTTGTCTACCTTTAGGCTCTTGCTCAGGTTTTGGTATCACACATGAATTCAGTTTTCTGTCAGCTTCCAATAGCATTAATAGTTTGCATATACTGTATATATTGAAATAACTGCACTCATTTTGGCACAAATATTGGTTTAAATCCACTGTAGTCATGCATCCAGCATGCTTTACACACAAGTATCTGTTTTGTTGTCATTATTTAAAGAGTCATGGACAGCAGAACTGTGAGCTTTTCACTTTCTAATAATAATTGAGAATTTTACATTAAACTTATTTATAAATTGTAAGACTTACAATGAAGAATTACACTTAGTAATTAAGTAATTAATAACAATAATAATGCCAAATTTTCATTTTTCAATTTTCATAATGTCTCATTTTCTGTTTTTTAATGTTTTATTTTATAATGGCATGCATAGTATACAACGTCAAGTTTGGACACACCTTCTAATTCCATGGTCTTTCCTGATGTTTATTTCTTTCTACATTGTAAAACAATGCTGAAGGCGGCTGAAATACACAATAATGTCCTTTGAACAGTTGATATTGAGATATGTCTGCTACTGATGCTCTGTAAAGCCTTCATAACGGCTCTAACCTGAGGTGTTAATTGGTGATTTCTGAGGCTGGTCACTCTAAATGAACTTCTCCTCTGCAGCAGAGGTAAGTTTTGGTCTTGCTTTACTGGGATGGTCTTCATGTGAGCCAGTTTCATCATGGTGCTTGATGGGTTATGCAACTGCACTTGACAATACTGTTCTTGCAAGAACTATTCCAGAACACCTGACCTTCGTGTCTTAAAATAACAACTGACTGTTGTTTTTTGTTGTCATTACATATGGATTACTTAAGTCCATGTGTGTTATTTCATAGTTTTGAAATCTCCAGTATTGTTATATATATATATATATATATATATAGGATTTTGATTATTATTTCTACTATAAACTTTACTCATTTCTATGATCCTTGCACTGAAAACCTGTTGTTACTACTGTGAGCTATTTCTTAGCATAGCAGTATCCATGTATTCTGTTATTAAGATGTAATATTGTCATTTATTTCATACTAAAGCACTTCATTGTTACTTTTTAATTATTTATATTACATCTTTTTGTTATTTACCTAATGTTATGTAATATATATATATACTACTGCTCAAACGTTTGGGATCGCTTGTATATTTCAGCTTGATATGTGCTATGGAGGAAGACTCCATCAGCCAATCCATCTTGTGGGAGATGCTCCAGGAAGCTAGAATGCCCAGGCTATAATTGCTGTTTGAAGAACAGCATCATTTCCATCAAAATCATTATTTCTAGCTCTGACACATCAACATATACTGTTCTTTTGCTATATTTTCTATTCAGACTAATTTTGTGTGTTTCCTTGGGAAACAATAAACTTTTTGAAAAAAAATTGAGTGATCCCAAACTTTTGAGTTCAGTGGTAGTATACTAATCAAGCATAAAATTATGACCACCCTGGAGTGGACTGTGGACTTTGACAATTTATTTGGCTGTAAGACAAATAAAATAGTACAGGACATGCCGCAGTAGAAGAACAGTCCACTTTATAATAATTTGAATTATGCTTTATATTTTATTTCTTGTATATCTTTGCTGTATGTTTTGTTTCCTGTGCTTTTAAAATGGCTACTCCTTCAAAAAAGAGCAGCTATAAGATGGTTATAAATTATGATTTAAGAGTAATACAGTACTAAGCAAGACCTGTGCATGATAGATGTATATAAACTTGCTGGATGGTGAATCACGAGTCTCTGGTTTGTGAGTGTTCTGCTTTTTGTATCACAGAATTGTCTCTATCCAGGTTAGGTTTGCATTAATACAAGCAAATCAAGCATCAAGACAAGTGAACAGAGTTGAATTTTATAATTTCTCTTACTTTTTTTTTTCATGTTTTTCATTTTCACTTTTACATACATATTTATCTGTACAGTTACTGTGGCCCTAAAAAAATGTGTATCAGTTACAGTCATTGTGAGTTGTGTGGAGGCCTAAGTATGAAACAAGCCTCATCTTTTAATTTACAAGCTTTATATTTCTTTGAAATGTTCAAACGTCTAGTACAAAAAGTCATAAGTTATAAAATCATTTCATGTTTTCACCCAAAATCATGAATAAACTCAATTCTCTTTCTTTGACCATTATCTACAACCTGGTGCTCTCAAAGCAATGGGGAGTAAAAGCAAATAAATAAGGAAATAAATAAAAAAAAACATCAACTTTTCAATCTACTCCAAGTAAAATTTTTGTTTGGACTAAAGCTCATTGGAAAAAAAAAATCTTACAGAAACACAAATACAATACAGATGTGTCTGCAGCTGCTCTGAATTAACTTTATATAACATTATAACATATTATACCATTCCTCATAAGATTGTTGTATTTCTCTGTGCACACTATTAACACTTCCTGTTTACTGTGTACTTCTGCCCACAGTATTTAACCACAAATGCTTTAAGATGGTGTTTCTGTTTCTAACGAGAAGCAGATGAGCTGGCTTCAGTCTTTCAAGTAAACATATTTTGTTTCTTATCAGCTGAAATACACTTTAGTGCAGATTTGGGTCTTTACCAGGAATGTGTCTGCTATTGCTCAATGCACTGTGGAGTGTGTTGAACTTTAAATTATTGCCCGCCTGGAGCCAAATAAGCAGTAAACAATGAGCCATAGTGTTGCATTATTAAACTAGTAAAATAAGAATCTGGCCCTGCAATCAAAATATCTAATTTATAGGTTTCACTGGAAATAAGGAGGGGAATGCTTATACAACCTTTTATTTATTTATTTTGTGGGTGTGTCTTTTGTTATATTAAAGGGAATATATAGGTGCTATGCACATTGCAGCTGTGTGTGAGATTTAATAGCTTTGTGGTTAAACCCTTGCCTCTCAACTCAGAAGTTATCAGTTATTCAATTCCGATTCATCCGGACGTTGGGTTAGATGTACAGGGTATACATGATAGTGTACATGAATGTTTTGTTGTGTGGTATAGGTAATGTACTGTATGTGTTTCACATAAATGCTGAGAAATGAACAGATGGAAGAGGTTATGATGTGTTATTTGTCACTGAATGAGTGTAATGTAACTCATGACTGACTTTAATACAACTAATGTACACAAACTCTCCTCAAAACAGTGTCCCAAACAGCAAACCGTCCTTAACCCGCATTTTATTTGATGACAGTCTCTGTCTCGCTCTCTCTGTATGCGTGTGTGTGTTTGAATACTTGTAAGGCTGCAGCCAGTGAATGACTGCCAGATGTGCATTCCTCTAGAATGAAGTACAAATGAAATTCTGTGAGGTATAAACGTATCTCACCCAATTTTGATCTTTTATATCCAAATTCGTATTTAGATAATGTTTGCTATTCTGTATAGCCCCCCATTTAGCCTTTCTGGGGCAAATGTGGCAATGTGGTTAGTTATGAGTAGATGGTGATGACCTCACGTCCTCCACCCCTCACAAGCAGCACTCTCTCAAGACCTTCTGTCAACACCTCCAGGAATTCCATATCTAAACATGTCAAGTTAAGGAAGAGACAAGTTTCGAAAAAAACAAAACCTGACAGTGCTGTCCATAATAATCTACTATTAAATGCATTGTTTCTCAAAGAAATCAATAAATATTCAGTAGTCAAATTTTCTTATGGCAAGCCAACATGGTCATACACTTGCAAATTCACACAACTTTAATGGCAGAGAAAGCTATGGAAGTTATGGATAGGGTTAAACATGGCATTAACATTCATCCTATGCTGTTTGATTCATCTAAAGTTTTATGACATGCAACCAACCACATTGTCCTTGCTCGCTCTAATTTGTATGAATTTCTCATGAAATCAGATTGGGGAAGTGAAACCGTTTGTTCACTGTGGCAAAGTTCTGAGATGCCACTGCTGCCAAATGCATTTTACACTAACAGAGTTGTTAGAACTTGATTTTTCAAGCCAGGATGTTGATTATACCTTATATTAAATTCCTGTCCCCATAAAGTAGTTTGAGTGTTTAGCCGGTATTGTTGAGTCAGTATTTTGTAGTGTTAAGGATACAGTTCTCATCACCATCAGGATTGCGAGGAGGCCCAGGCATGTTAAGCAACACCAGTCTGGCATCATGGGACTTATTCACAATGACTTCGTTGAGTTTCACTGCTGTGTGCATCCGTCTCACATTAGACTGATCTCTGTAGCAAAAAGCAATGCAAGAGAAGAAAAATCAGAGATTAAGTAAAAGAAACTTGTGTGTGTGTGTATATATATATATATATATATATATATATATATATATATATATATATATATGTTAGTGTCATATTCTTTGTGAGCACAGTGAGATAAACATTTCTAAGGAGATTAGATGGCTAAAAATAGTGCCCACATATTTGTTAGCATTGTGTTAAAAAGCTAAAATGGCTGGTGCTATCTCAAGCGTACAATGTTTTTAAGTGAGATTCAAAGCAAATTGGAAACATACTAATGCACTTTTGCTTCAGTACTCACGGTTTAAGACTAATGAGTTCTCTGAAGTTCTCTGGAGCGTTGTTGCGGTTTCGTTTCTCTGTGTCCAGCTTATCTTTGGTCCACGTCATCTGGATCTTCTCAGGCAATATATCTAGAGTTTCCTCTTCTTCATCAGAGTACAAACTGCCCATTCGCACCAACGAGTGTCTGTCCTTCACTAACTGGGCCTGATGGGAACAATCAAGGCATCAGTCAGGATATCAAACCATTACTTCAGGTTTTATTCATCTGTGTTAGGTTGAGGTAAGAACAAACTCATCTGCACATGTTTATGTTAAGAGACAGCTATTTGTGAGAGTAAGAGTGATTGTTGAAGACAATGCTGTTGAAGGATCGATTCTGATTGGTCAGATGGTGTTGAATAATTTTCTGTAACAGCAGTTGCCAGTTTATTCATGGACATGCTATTATTTGCAAACAGTCAACTTCAGGTTCCACATCCAATTCACATCAAGCCATATCTCTTCACCCGATCATTGATTATTTTCCTAAATTTCTGATTTAATTCAAGACATTTCTGTGTAATCACAATGCTACATAATGCATAGAATAAGCTGGCAGTAAACTGAACAGATATGATGCACAAACCTCTCTGTTCCTCTCAGCTGTGGACAGTCTCATCTGCCTCAGCATCTGTGACCTCTGCTCCATCATTAGTGTCCTCTCATAGGTGTATGCAGAGATGTCACTATCATGCTAAGTAACAACAAAATCTCATGACGTCAGAATACTTCCAGGGCATGCTTCTGTCTAAGCAGGCCAAGCAAACATGGCATACAGCTAATACAATTTAAACTATGAGGTTAAACAGGTTTGGAATATTAAACAAATTGCTGAAGGTGTTTTATTTACCATTTCTACCACCTCCACTTCTGCCTCTAATCTGAGCTGGTATAGGAAGGTTGCCAGATCCTTCTTCATCTGAATACTGTTATCATCCATCTGGGCCACAGTGAAAATACGCATCTTACACTTACGCCACACCTGAACAACATAGAGATCACAAGGTGTATTTAGCATTTGGAAGTAATTTAAGAGAACATTTAGTTTAATTTAAGACAAATAATGAGCCCTAGTGCTGAAAATTAACTCCACATGTACAACATCATGTAACGTTCCAGCGAACAAGGAGGATGGGGTAAACATTGGGCAACTGTACCACATGTTTGGAAATAACAAATGAATAAGATCCACATCTCATCATTATTTTGGTAAAATTAATAAATTACACGCAAAAGCTTGTGTATAGTGTTGAAAAGGCCAAATCTGAACCTTGTGCTGTTTGAGAAGGAAGGGTAGCAGCATGAGCATTCCTCCATCATGGACTATCCACCACACGTCGATATGTCCATCAGTAAAGCGCTCATAGTTGCTGGGGTAGAATGACACATTCTTTGGCACCATCAGTGCCAGGTGGGCAGCTGTGGTACATCGAACTGTATCTAAAAAAACAAAAAACAGTGATATATTTCCTTAAGTATAGTGTTCAAAGGGCTACATACAAGCTACATCACCTTTGGCAAACTATATAATCTGACTTGCATAATCCTTTATTTATAGAACCCTGTGTTAGTCATCACCTGTCCTAAAGCAGATATCAAAGATACCAAATTTATTTTGCACCATCACACATTAATTTTCATTAAAATCTTAATCAAATGCAAGAAAAAATAATGTATACATAACTATACATGTTATATATTGTATATACCATTGTTATTAAGTTTTGTAACTACCTAAAAATAAATTTATTGCCAAACAATTTAGAAAACCAATTTAGAAGTACACTGTGCTAATGATATGACTTAATTTGTCATAGAAAGTATCATAACACAATCTTATGTCCATAGAAATGCATGACATCAAAAACAACAAAAGGAGTCTCTATTATAGATAAGAGCTATTGGAATTGGAATCTTCTGTTCTACTTGTTTATGTCAGTTGTCACAAAGACCTTTTGCAAGGGTTTTGTAGGTTAATGAACTCAATGTGTTCCCAAGAACATGTACATGGCAATTCTACTTTAACCCCTTTTTTTTTACCAGTACACTGGAGTTTCATTCCTCTGGTGGCATGCAATCGCCTTATTACACTTTTTCAATCAGTATAAACAAATGAATTACTTTCTGATATAAAATGAGTCAGGACTCTGTTGGCTTTCCATGTGAGATGTTGTATTTCCCCTCTGTTGGATAACCTTACACAGAATTTTAGCGGTTGAAGATAAACATCTTTAAATTTGATACAAGGACTTGGGGCATCTGCTTCTGGAGAGCAGAAATGGGTTTGATATCATCATTTTACTTTGAAAATAACTGTTTTTGTTTTTTGGAACGAGTCGGCCCATTAGGCTGGGCAAAAACAGAAATGAGTATCTACTTTCATATTTGCCATTAACCACCACTGTAGAGTTCAATGCAGAAAATGGGCAACTCCAAAACAATTCCATTTTTTGACCTCTGGTAAAAAGAGTTAAAGTCTAGCCTACTAAAGGAAAAAGAAAAGGAAAATAATGGATAACAACGCAGAAAGACACTTACTAATAAAAGTTTTCCATGCTCGAGGATCCTCGCTTTGTCTCCATCCATACGGCCAACCCATAACTACTGTGTTGTGCTTCATCCCACCCAACCCACATGACTGAATAAGATGAGCAATTCCTTCGCGCACCTTCGAGGCAACCACCACCTGGCAGAATCCCTTTACTTTCTCTATTTCCATCATGTTTTTTATGGTCTGGAACACACACAACAATTTTGCTGTGACACCAAAGAACCAGGTCCAAATCATGTTGTTGTTTTTTTCATTTATAAACAAAATCGACTCATATCATTACCTGTTCTGAGGCCTGAGCTTCCCCATAGCTGTCCAGGAAGTTGCCCTGGATTACTGATCCCACAATCGTCAGGCCCTTTCCCGCTTTTAGTTGTGAAGCAAAGGTTAGCATTCTGGGATATTTGACATGCAAATCTTCATCCAGCTTCAGTAGCACAAGCAACTGTGGTCTATCAACATGGTGAGAACAAAGCTGTTACTTCAGTTCAATTTATTTGTATACTGCTCTTAACAATGGACATTGTCTCAAAGAAGCTTTAAATATGTATAGAAACATAGAAAAAATTATAAAGTTTAAAATTAAGTTACTATTTATCTCTAACATTTATTCCTATTCAGTGTAGTCCTTTATTTGAACCTAAAATATCTGTCTTCAAGGACACAAAGAAGATATGAAGATCTTTAAATAATGGACACAGGTAGGTATCCAAGAAATGGGGTTGCTTGAAAATATAATAATAATAATAATAATAATAATAATAATAATAATAATAATAATAATAATAAATCAACCAACAAAACAAATTACAATATCCTGATTAAACAGATTTCCCTTGCAACAAACCTCCAGTTTTTGGTGTGAGGTGGTCCGGCTTCCAAACGAAGCAGAGCGTATCGAGCGGCACTGAGCGACAGACCCCGGATCCCATCTCCCCATTCCTTTTCAGCTCTGTGACAAAGTCAGAGAGAAAGTGTGACAAATCAAATAACAAAAAACATATACCCTGGTGCTATTTCTGCCATCTCAGTGAATTAAGTTAAAAGTATTTGAACCATCACTCACCCTTGGTATTCAATGTATTTGTAGATCATGCCAGCGATGCACATGGCTACGATGGCATAATACCAAGACGAGATGAACATTAGAGCCAGACACATGCTCATTCCTAGGAACGACAGTGCCCTGAGAAAGAGAAAGATAGGACACTGGATGTATGCCTGTTCTATTTAAAGGCTAAAATGCTGGTCATTACAATTTGGAAAATGTCACGCTGACAATTCCACACTCACCAGTGATAATATTTGAAACGTGGCCTCCAGTTCGGGGTCCTTAGGAGAGTTTGTACAGCGCAAGCCAAATTTACAAACAAGTAACACATCAAGAAAAACCTGTTAGGAGGACAAGAGTTGTGAGGTTGTAAAAATAGCAGAAAGAAAACAGAAAAACCATTAAGTTTAAATTAGCCTAGCATTAAAAATATCATGGGTTTAAAGCTATTGAGTGGCAACTGCATACTTTTATGACCAGACCAAAGTGATATCAACAGACATACTTGATGCCTTAACATTCTCCCTTGTAATGCTGGACATATATGATTACTGACTTGAAAATCACCAAGCAGCACCATACAATGCCCTGAATAAACACCTTCCTCCTACTCCCCTTGAACTTTCAAAGGGTACATTGGAGAAACTCTGCTCACTAGACAACACCGCCCAGTCACTAAACAAAGTGGAAACAAACTTTTTTAAAAGCCGTAACAGATCCCTTCCGGAGACTCAGAAATCATATAATCATAATAGAGCTCATGACCCTGAGAACATCATTGCCAGAGTGAAGCATAGTGGTGGGTAAATCATGTTTGGATACTCAGTAAACATGGAAAAAGGTTCCCTAATTTTAGCACAAAATGCTACATTTAGTAGAAACCTAAAACTCCTCATGAGCGTGAGAACATCGTTGTCATTGTGAATCATGGTGGTGGAACCATCATGACTGTCATGAGCAGGGATTCAAAAATCAGGCAAGATGGATGTAACAAAATAAAGGGAAATCCTTGAAGAAAACCTGTCCCAATCTGCAAGAAATTTAAGACTGAGGTGGAGATTTACTTTCTAACATGGCACAGTTAACAATGCAGTGCCAAGGCTTCAAAATTGTAGTTCACTAAAAGGCTTTATCCAATCTTGTGAACAAGAAAATAATGGGGATCATCAAAAAACATCAGGATTCAGATGTGCCAACCATTGTCCATGCACACACCCATCACACATCTGTTAGATATCAGTTACATTGGTATCATTGTTCAGTCTGGCTTTTATGTAAGTGTATGATTCTATTCAGCATGTGTTGTATTCTTACATAGAGAGAATGGGAGCCACCATATCCAACGATGCAATTAGAATGCCCAGCTCGGCTATGAGTGCAGTGAGCAGTAGGGCCCATGTGGGCTCCCCATTGGCTTTACCATGTCCAAACACCTAAGGGTTACACACACACACACACAAAACTTATTATACAAAGTAGAATCATTTACATAGTAACATGCAAATACATATATCTTTGTTTATTTATTACTTCCAGAACAGCAGACTGTTGTAAATATTCAGAGAGCATCCAATATTTCCAATAAGTTCTAGCTTATTGTTTGGCTACTTTAAAATTACATTATTCAGTAACTACTAAGAATTATCCAGTAATTACAGTAATAGGAATAGTATGTAGATAGCATAGCATAGTAGTAGTCAAAAGAATCAGCAAAAGTGTATGCAATGCTATGTAGTGAACAGAACATCTTTAATCTAGGCATCAGCCAAGGTCTTACTCTGAGGAAAGGTATGATGTTGTCTTTAGCGATGGCTTGCAGAAGACGGGGCGCTCCAGTTAGTGACTGCAATCCTGCACCCACCGTAGAGAAGAACGATCCAATCACAATGACCCATGGCGAGGGCCAGGAGAGCGTACCAACTACCAGGTTTTTATTAACTGCATCACCAAATCTGTACATTCACACATGAAATGTGTTTGTGAAAACGTTCAAATGCATGTGAACTTAAAATGCTAGATAAGCAATCCCAATTCATCTTCAGATGAGTGCTTACTTGTCTCTGAGAACCACTCCTTCAATACAGGCCCCAAACAAGACCACTGAACTGAAATCTGACACCGTTAATTCAGGAACAAACAGATTTCTCGGTTTGTTTTAGGGTGAGTGGGATGCATAAGACATTTCATCTGGTCAGCTTTCAGTATTTTCTTTTTCTACAAATGCTATGAGATTCAATATGGGGTAAATGAATAATAAATAGAGTCATTAACAGCAGGGAGGATACAGACAAGTGATGTGGTGCTGATGGCCAATATTGTCCCTACAGGAATAGACTTCTGAGCATCCCTCAAATCTCCTGATCTGTTTGATCCAGCCATAATGCCTAAAAGAGTATCATTGAGAAAGAGAAAGCATGATTAAGCACTGCCAGATTTGTCAGTTATTTAATAAAACAAAAAAACCTTTAATACATAAAAAGGTACACCAGCGTCCTTCAAAACAGTAATATGTTACTTTTCATAACTCAGAACAATTAAAAAAATGAAAGGAAGCTAAAATTTGCTATAATACCACACAAAAAGTAACTAAAACATGTATAGAATTAGAAAATAATATTAAAATGATTAAATATAGGTAAATTATATGTGAGAACTATGAATTATTTAAACATAGCAATGAAAGCTGACTCCATGTTCCATTTAATAACTTGTTTACATAGAAGTATGTACAATGAAAACCATAGTGGGCCTAGTGCATAGCCCTCTGATACAAGGTATTGCATTTGCCGGAAGTGCAGTACCTGTGGCTGAGGGAAAAAATATTCCCACAAGGAGGGTGAAACATGTGGCAATGTCTGCAGATACATAATATCTGAAGGACTCCATAGAACCATGGACATCTTCAGAGGGCAGACTAGGCTTCTCCAGAATCTGCCCTTTCTCCATGTAATCGCCCCACATGTTCTCTGAGGAACAGCAAACAAACTTACTATAAAAGATTTACTTCATTGAGAGATATTTACAGACCAGCAAAACAAAACTACACAAACAAAAAAACACTTGGCTTGCACTTTTGAATACTTGAAAAAACATTTACATACTTTTTATCGTAGACATTCTTACCTCTGATGATTCCGCTGGCCAGCCCAGGAATTCCCTGTATTTCGGTCACATTATTCTGGGCAAAGTACTCATCGCAGTGAAAACTGCTGCCATTCTCTGAACTACAGAAATTCCTCCACAGCTTACTGGGTATTGTCTCATTCCCTTCAACTACCGTCTTTGCACATACATCAAAAAGGTCACGCGCTAGCGTCCTGTTGCCCAGCATACATATCCTGAACAAGAGTAAACATTTTTTAAGACATTGTTTTGCCCTCAAAGGTCATAAGGTCAAGTTCATCAGAGTTTACAAGAAAGAAAGAAAAACAGGAAGCATATCATTAAGTGTCCACTGTATTTAATGATTCACAAATGTTTATGTTCATGGCTACTGCCTTGAGTTACCAATGAATTGACAATTCATGACAGTTCCCCCTAGTTTCCTTCAACAATGTTAGTAGAGCTTGCCATAAATTAGGTCAAAAATATTAGAATTTAAATCTAACTATATCCTGTTTTTGGACTTACGGGAACTCTGGTGGTTGGAAGATGGATTTCACTGCCCCAGCATAGATGGAAACAATGGAAATGATGACGCAGGTGAGGAAAAGTGAAGCAAACTTGTTCACGTATTTTACACCGACAAACACCACGACAGCCATGAGACTGAGGCAGATGCTGCCATAAACTCGCATGTTGTTCAGCATGAAGCTGTTATCCGCATGGACATCAGTGACATGAAATATGGCTGCTTGTGGCACCAGATATTTCTGTGGATTTCAGAACAGAATGATTAAATATCCTAATATAGCACAATGGCTGAGTAGATCACTTCTCATTCACAAAACGTCCAGATTTTTTATTTTGGTATTTAGCTATTCAATTATACCATAACAGAAATGTAACCATGAGGAAAGGTTTGTTTGTAACCCTGGACATGTTCTTGGAATTATTCCTACTGTAAATTCGCAGAGTTGGACTTACAAGAAATATTTCTATGGCTCCCAGGATGTACATGGCAGCAGCGAAAGTTGTTCCCAAATAAAAACAAAGCCCCACTGCACCGCCAAACTCAGGCCCCAGGGAGCGTGAAATCATAAAGTATGCTCCACCAGCTGGAAAACAGACCACACACATTCACTCAAAGGAAAGCACGGATATGGACCTAATACTTCAATCCACTTACTAAAAGAAACTGTAGGATGTTTAAGTTAAAAGCTCATCATTTACATAAAACCATAAAAAGAAAATATTTTCTTCCAGTGAAAAAGCAATGCTCGGAAAAAGTTTGCATTACCTGGAACAACACCGTTGGTAGCAATAGCACTCATTGATATTGCTGTGAGCATCGTCTGTAAAAAGAGCATGAAAGTCGTTAATCATGGGGGAAGTGAATAGGTCATTGGCCATAGACAGCAATTCTTTAAAAAAAAACATGGTTTCTAAAACCATGATATAGTTATATACAGTATTTTTTATAATATTGATTAAGGTTAGGCTTTCAGTGGGTGACATATTTAGGTTATTATTCTAAATATTATATTTGTAGGATGGTTTATGTTCAATTACTAAACTCTGCTGGTGAATTCATGAATGTTGACTAGTTTTTGATAAGACCAGACGCTCCATACAATCAATGACTAATAATGAATAAATATTTTTAAAAATGTGCTGTAATTGCACAAAAACTGATGAGGCGTTTTGTAAAGAGATGTATATTTCGTATGGAAAGAGTCTCCAGTGGGTCACAAATGTCAAGGTTGGGCAGATTTATCAGTTCTAAACACTAGGCAGAACTCAGAATCAAGAACACAGGAGCTATATTTATAAAATGGATTAAGAAAAAACACAGATAAGCAAATATGTTAGCAATTCTCAATATTACCAAAGCACAAAGTAAGCTGAGCATATAGTTTACAGGGTTTTGGCATATGAAGGTCTTATTTAATGAAGGTGTGTGTGTGTGTGTGTGTGTGTGTGTGATTGGGAACAGGTGAGGCTTGTTTAAGATCTGCCGCCTGTGAACGTGGCAGGGTGTTTGTGTGTGTGTGTTTTGGGAAATGAAGTCTGGTGCAGCCATGTTTGTAGGCTGCAGTGCATGATGGGAACTAGAGCCAGAGGATACAGTAGGTCTAACACATTGACAGATTTTGTCATGATTCCTTGTTTCTCTGGAACATTACCCGCTGTCATTATAATCAAGACAGAGAAAACTGACAAAAACTGGTGAGGGATAAGACTATATTTTGCAAAAGGGACTTTAATGTAAGCGATAACTGGAACTTTTCTCACACCATTACATGTGACTATATTGGTAGGAGTATGACATCTACAAGAATTTTCTACACAATGTTATTGTTGTAGTATAAGAAGAACAATATCGTGACATGCTTGTATAAGAAAAGAATTTGTTTGTGTATGTCTATGTGTGTGATAACTCACACAAGAGCAGCACATAAAGACGATGAGGAAAGACTGCACCACACCGGCTGTACCGACAATCCAGGTGAGACGCAGGAAAAGGATGACACCGAATATATTCTGCAGACACGGCAGGTAAACTCCCATGAGTGTGCCCATGTTTGGAGACTGTAGCAACGAGGGAAAAGAGAAAACATGAGCACACACTAAAAGTCTTATTTTCAATCACTAAAAATAAAGCTATGTAAATTAGATCCCAGGACTCTTGAAAGCAGATAATATTCCTATTAGAATCACTGTAGGGACTAATTAATTAAAAATAGATAAATAATTTTTTTTTTTTATTTGTGAGTCTGATACTGTATGAGTATTTAAATCAATAGCAGCTTTTGTTTTGTTTTTACAAAAATATTTTGCATTATTTTCTTATTTGAACCTTTGGCATTTTCCTTTTCGATGCATCAGCACTTTCTGCCTCTTCATGCTCCTTTGCCCCTTGAGTAATGTTTGTGTAGTTGACCAGGCGGCTGAGAAGGGAAGAGACCTTGGGGCGGATGTCCAGTTCCTCCTATAGATAAAAATTCACCACAGGAAATGTTTGTATGAAAATTGACAGGTACAGATTCAAAATTCTTGTCTAGGAATTTCTGCTAGTAGATGATAATGTTGTAGACTCTCAACTTTAGTATTTAGAGATAAAGTATGTAAGTTAATGTTATGGACTTGGATCTTGGTTTATATACGTCAAAAAAGGAAAACAATTACCTCAAACAGTGCCAAGTTCTTGTCATAGTAGTCATTCCTCTTTGCTGCTGAATCTGTATTGTTGAGGAAGGGAACATCTTCTTTGTGGTTGCCATGCCCTATAGGAAGGAAGAAAGGGAGGGAGGGAGGGAGGGAGGAAGGAAGGAAGGAAGGAAGGAAGGATGGAAGGAAAAGATCAGTATATTATATATGTGTTTATGAGTGTTATGGAAGCAGAAGACAAAAAGTACAAGATACGTAAGAATGGAGTGAAGAGATTAAATCTCTCTCTCTCTGTCTCTCTCTCTCTCTCTCTCTCTCTCTCACACACACACAAACACACAAACACACACCCAGTTCTATGGTCACTGCTTTTATTTCAGTTTAATCATTTTCATTGTAAGCTCTGCCATTTTCTTTGAGAACCATTGAATAACAATGAAATGGTCTTGTTTATAAATCAAAGCAATTCAAGCATTCAAGCAATCTATTTTATACACAAAAGAAGATTTTCTGACAGTATTTAAAAAATCTAAAAATCTAAATCTAAAAATCTCCTAAGACCTGAGCTTGCATTTTAGACTACTTCTACCTATTTGGGGTTAGGAGGAAGCAATAAATATAATAACCAGATGTTATCTTTAAACATGAAGCCACTTCTTTTGTGTACAACAGGTTCCAGTTACAAAGATTTAAGTATTATGGTGCACACAACCAAAAATGTGGTCCATGTATGTGGACTCCAGGCTGTAGGAGGTTAATATTAATTAATAATAAAATAAAATAATATATATTTTAATAAAATAAAATAACTCAAATAATCAACACTTGTATTAACCAACAATGAACAACAAAAAACAGCATGAAAATGAACATATCTGTGTTTGGTAACTCGCAAAATTCAGAGCTGAGTCTGAAGCAGTTTATAATATTTACAGCTGGAGATCCGAATTCAGTAAGTTATCACTACTTAGGAACATGACTTAATTACATTTTTTCTACTTAATATGGAATTAAATAAATCATCAGTCCAGTCTTGTTTCATAAACATTTAAACAAACAATAATTAATATATGGCATCTTACTGTTACCAAAAGTTTATTAGTGCAGTTTAACTAATATTAAATAATGCAGTAAATAATGCTAAGGGATTTTTTAAAATGTAAATTAGGCATTGATAATTTTTTTGTTTAGCAAATACATAAAACGTTATGTGTTTCTCTCAGATGAAAGATCTCTTTTTAGTCACTTACTCCATAATTTGTAAAATAAATAAATAAAATAAAATAAGTGTAGCTCAAACACAACATATTTATCCTTCTGTAAGCAGAATACATATTTTGAGAAACATTCAAAAATGAGCATGAAAGATAAAAAGCCGAAAAAACAAAAATGGAAATGTACCAAAAAAATAGAAACATTAAATTTGGCATTTTCAACAAAACATGAGCACAGACAGACCCCCAAGCAACACAGTATAGAAAACACTCACAAACAATTAAATTCCACACAAACATCCTGCCTATCACTAACTCCTTCACCGTCACAACCACTAAAGCAGCAGAAGTGACTTTAACATGTCCCTAAATATAACCCTCAGCAAACCAACAGTCCTGTCCTTCTGTCTCTCTTTCATTCTGCATTCTGTAGGCTGAATAACACTCACCTTTGGCTTGTGTTTCGTTAGTGTTAGTATTAGCATTGCTGTGGGTCACCATGTCTCTTTGATCTGAGAAATGGTATAAACTCTGGCCATAGTCACCCTCCAGACCACTGTGACCTCACGTTGAGAAAGGGAGAGCTAATACTAATGCAGCAGACTGGTGACACACACACACACACACGCACACAATCACACAATTAAATATCTATCTATCTATCTATCTATCTATCTATCTATCTATCTATCTATCTATCTATCTATCTATCTATCTATCTGTCTATCTGTCTGTCTGTCTGTCTCTATCTATCTATCTATCTATCTATCTATCTATCTATCTATCTATCTATCTATCTATCTATCTATCTATCTATCTATCTATCTATCTATCTATCTATGCATGAAAAGCCATGGAAATGAACTTCTGCTGATTTCTCCATTAGACAGACTTTTGTAGCCTCCATTATATTATGATTTACAAGCCACAACCAAACCACAGAAAATGGAAGATGAATGTAAGACACCCATTATGCAGTTAATGATATGTGGATGAGGGAGAAGATGAGCAAAAAACTAGTCTAATGCTACCATCTAGTGTCAAGCAGCATGAAACAACTTATGATCACATTATATAGTATTTAGATCATAGCTGTAGAGTCATATTTTGGATTCATAAGTCATATTATAAGGTTTAAAAAGACTGAATCAAATAAATCCTTTTACTCCATAACATTATAATAATAATATCTATCTATCTATCTATCTATCTATCTATCTATCTATCTATCTATCTATCTATCTATCTATCTATCTATCTATCTATCTATCTATCTATCTATCTATCTATCTATCTATCTATCTATCTATCTGCCAAAGCACACAATTGTATAACATGCTGTATCATTACAATTCCCCAAACCTGTTCCAGCATTACATTGCACAACACAAGTTTCATGAAGACATGGTTAGCCAAAACTGAAGTGAAAGAATTTGACCATCCTGCACAGAACCCTGACCTCAGCCCCACTGAGCACCTTTGGTATGATTTGGAATGCCAGCTGCACCCCAGGCCTCCTTGCCCAACATCGCTGCCTGACTCAATGCCTCACTAATGCTCTTGTGGCTGAATGAACACAAATGCTCCCCACAGTCGTGCTCCAAAATCTGGAAGCCTTCCCGGAATAGTGGAGGTTATTATAACACCAAAGGGGCATGTGAGTGTTATGGTTGAGTGTCTACAAACCTTTGGCCATGTGATATACACTTACTGAAAAGTTCCAAGAAATTATATATTTGAAGCAAATAAACAGAATATTACAGTCACTTTCATCTAAGGTTCACATATATGTATATCGAACAGCCATTCTCTCACTTTTTATGAAGTTAATAAGACAGAAATGTAGCTGTTGAAATCATAGCACTCAGTCTCCTCTATCTAGAACTAAAATTATAGCATTAGCTCTTACTCTTACAAATCGCTGGCTGAAATCGCTGGAGACTTTCCATAAATGCTAAACAAATGTTTCCTCACAGAAACTTCATCACATCAGATGAATATATATCATACTTTTACTAGTAATATTAATACGTTTATTAGTAGACAAGGATGAGCATACAAATTAGTTCTGTTACCACAGAAACAATACTGGATTAGAATGAGAGTTTCAATATAAACCTGCGATTTGAGTTATTCACAGAATTACTGTCTGAGCTGCTGAAAAAAGTTTACCTATTAGATATCTAGAATTCAGTAATGACTTCTCTGATCTTGTTCCATAACTAATAATTTAACAGGGCTGACTGTAAATAAGGCATATTTTACTGAAAGGTACAGTACATTCTAGAAATCTAGAAGAAAAAGCAATATAGTATAGTACAGTATAGTGTAGTGTAGTGTAGTATAGTATAGAATAGTATGGTATGGTATGGTATGGTATGGTATGGTATGGTATGGGATGGGATGGTATGGTATGGTATGGTATGGTATGGTATGGTATGGGATGGTATGGTATGGTATGGTATGGAATGGTATGGGATGGGATGGTATGGGATGGTATAGTATGGGATGGTATAGTATAGTATAGTATGGTATAGTATAGTATAGTATAATATAGTGTAGTGTAGTGTAGTGTAGTATAGTATAGTATAGTATGGGATGGGATGGTATAGTATAGTGTAGTATAGTATAGTATAGTATAGTATAGTATAGTATAGTGTAGTGTAGTGTAGTGTAGTATAGTATAGTATGGTATGGTATGGGACAGTATAGTATAGTATAGTATAGTATAGTATAGTATAGTATAGTATAGTACAGTACAGTATAGTATAGTATAGTATGGTATAGTATAGTATAGTGTAGTACACAATATAAATTCTTTTTAACAAAGCAGTATGCCACTAGTCATTTTATACTGACTTGCCTGATCTTGCCACAAACAAAATGTTAACCAGTGCTGTGGTGTATTGTACTGGAATTCTCATTATAGAGATTAAAGCCTCAGAAATGTTTTAAAAGCACACACCGAGTCCCCTGCTGTGCAGCTGCAGGAGAGAAAGGAACACACTGCACTGACAAGTTTGAACACATTAACAACACTACATGAAAAATTCCACACAGCTTTGGGGATCAAAGACAGCAACAAAGCTGAGTTTTTGGTCTCAACACATGGAGAACAGGCCCTATACTGATCTATTGCACTAGTTTGGATGTATGTGTAGGTTAACAGTAGTCTAGAGCTTATAATACTTCTGACCTGCAGTATGCATATTTGTGGGAAAATGTACAAAGATATCTAAAAGTCTACACACACAGGTTTTAGTGATGAAAAATGAAAGCAAGATAAATCATGTCAGAACTTTTCTGAAATTAAGAAAAAATCTTAATAACCAGGCTGCATAAGTGTAATACTTATTTTATTACACCACTCAGAGGTTTTGAGTCTATCAGCATGGCACATTTTTCTTGCAAAAACATCCTCGATCCATTAAATTATGTGGGCATCTCTAGGGCACAGCCTGCTTGAAGGGCACCCCACTGATTTTTTGTTGGATTGAGTTGGATTCAGGTCTGAGCTCTAGCTAGCTCATTTAAATCATTTTTAAGTATTATTTTTCAGTATACAATACAAGAGATATTGTACTGATTTCAGCCCAATGTGTTATATACACATATATCCATATGTCGTCCTTACCCTAATTTTCTTACTACCCAGGGGTTAAAATCTTTCGAATGTATGTGTTAGAGAACACTAAAACCGATTAACCACAGAAAACACTGTTCAATCGCATTATGGGATTTTGTCTGAAATCCTATTTTTCAAAAAGTTCTCATTTAATGGATATTTAAAGATTGTATTATGCCGGGAAGTCATGCTGCTTAGGCTGATTATCCACTGAGGTTTGTCACCAAAGCTCTGTGTTTTGGCTGCACGCTGCATCGCTTGACGTAATAGTCATGATAATGAATACTGTGTTCTTCTATATATGTGTGTTTATGTCTACAGGGTTTCTCTGCAGTGGTGTGGAGGCTTTAATGAATAAGCTAAGCAAAACCCATTACTTGTTCATGTTGAGCAGACCTGGCCAAACCAGCTGTCTGGTTTTCTAACTACAGTAACCTCTAAACTGGCACCTGACAGATGCATTTTTAATCCTGTCTGCTCCTGCAACAGGTGGAACAGTGATTCATCATTCAGAGACAGAGAGGGCAGACTTCCTCTGGCCATAATGGTGAGTAAAATAAGATAAGCACATACAGTAGTACCACCAGGGAAAAATTGGCTCACCCTTAACCTTATTATATTATTTCAAAACTTTATTCAGATTTAAAATGTTTACAAAGTTGTGCTTAGAAAAATGTGACTCTTATCTTACTGTAAAAATGCATGTCATGATCTTGTATTATTTTTAAAAATACAATATTATTTTGATTAATAACTCATTATTGTGACTGAGTAACTCATTATTAATTTTTGTTTGTTGTTTGGGGCTTCTGTATATACAATATATTCACATATTACACATATTCATAAGTTTTAGCTTAAAATTTATATCTATATTTTATATTTAGAATTTATATTTTGAATATTATGACCGTCTATATACAGTAGATACGTGTACATCATTAAAACGTTCAACAATACTGCTACATCTGTTATAAATAAATACACAGAAATGTATATATATTTACTTTATTTTTGAATAATATTATGATTCTGTACAGGTTAGATAAGTGTATAACACTAAATCTATAAAATAATAATACCCCTACATAATATAATTGCAATTTTTTTTAAAACTTCCACATCCTTTGAACCTTAAAATTGTTACTGTGATGTCCATAATAGTAAGAATTATTAACATATTAATTTATTAATGTGTTACTGATTTATTTCTCTTACATTTTTAAGTCTTCCTTTTATTGGTACTTTAATTTTTGCTTTGTAGATAACAGTAGTACATTAGAATCACATCTGTCTAGCGATCACATTTATCTCTACATGTTTTACAGAATGGGTCTAAGATGTTACAGTGTCCTGAAACTGCCTACAGGTAAATATTTTTGTGCTGTCATCATTTTACAGTTTGAAAACTGCTTTTTATTGTTTCTATTATTTGTATTCCCAAGGTAGCAGGGAATCTATCATTTATATAACACCAAATTATGAACTTAATATCTCAAATTGTTCATTAAGTTGACTCTACACTGATAAATGACAGATTACAGAGTTGTTAGATTGTATCAGGATTGTTTTACGGATTAAGGCGTCCTTTAAAAGGCGTCCTGTTGTTTTGGCTTTCTCCCACTTCTTAACTGAAGCTTAGTGCACAAGGATACAAGCAAGATAATCTGCCATGCAGAGAGACTGCAATCTTTCAGCAAAAGCTAATAATGCTCTTCTTTCGGGCAGATATGCCAGTCATAAAAAGTTGTTTTTCTACTAGAAAAGTCACATCCCAATGGGTCTAAGGAAACATCCTGCTTCTTTAGTAAGGCCTGGTGGAACTGTTAATGTTGAGACTGTGGCTGGCTGCTGGCAGAAACCATGGGCTGATTTAGGCATTACGCTGACTCTGGAAATTGCAAGCAGCAGTATAGTTATATTAACACAACCCAATGAAATGCACATGCTAAAAAGGTCATGTCAGCATGTTCCCATATGAGTGGTTTCCTTTTTCTGTTAGAATTTGTATTTTATATTGAGAGTTGTTATTTTGTATATAAACTATATTATATATAAATTTTATATATGACACTTGGAAACATTCTATTATAAAACAAAACTGTTACTGTTACCATGTAGTTGATTATTTTACAATAACACACTTTTATTCCTGTGACACAACAGCAATTTGCCAACCATTACATTTTTTAAGAGTGAAAGGTTTGCATTTGTTTTTATCCACTTACACTGATCAGGCATAACATTATGACCACCTGTGTAAGATTGTGTTGGTCCCCCTTTTGCTGCTAAAACACCCCTACCCGTCATGCACTGTGTATTCTGACACCTTTCTATCAGAACCAGCATTAACTTCTTCAGCAATTTGAGCAACAGTTCAGATCAGACCACACGGGCCAGTCCTTGATCCCCACGTGCATGGCCGTCCATAACCATGTCGGCAGTTCACAACTGTTCCTTCCTTGGACCACTTTTGATAGATACTGACCACTGCAGACCGAAAAAGACCTCACAATAGCTGCAGTTTTGGAGATGCTCTGATCCAGTCATCTAGCCATCACAATTTGGCCCTTCGTCAAACTCACTCAAATCCTTATGCTTGTCCATTTTTCCTGCTTCTACCACATCAACTTTGAGGACAAAATGTTCACTTGCTGCCCCATATATATTCCACTCATTAACAGGTGCCATGATGAGGAGATAATCAGTGTTATTCACGTCATCTGTCAGTGGTCATAATGTTATGCCTGATCGGTGTATAATGACTTTGTGAAACATCCAATAAACAAGTTAGCCTGGTATCAAAGATCAGCCATAACATTAAAACCACTGAGAAGTGAAGTGAATAGCATTGCTTTTCTCAATAAAATTGCACATATCAAGATGTGGGATATATTAGGCATCAAATGAGTAGTCAGTTCCTGAAGTTGATGTTTGGGAAGCAGGAAAAAGTGCATTGTTAATGCTCCCTGCTACACTGAAAATATTTTCATATTCCTCAAACCTTTCACAAGAATTCAAGGTGTTGACTTGCCCTCAGAATTTCCCAAATCTCAATCCAATTGATTGTCTTTAGGCTGTGCTGGACAAACAAGTTAAATCCATATAAGCTCCACCTTACAACTTACAGGTCTCAAAGATCCTGTGGATGCTGTGATGGGTCATATCTGTTTTGGTGGCACAAAGGGAACCTACACAGTAGCAGGCAGGTGATTGTAAAGTTATGGCTGAGATGTTACAGTGTATGCAGTAACCACATAGTGCAGCATCCTCCATTCTTAGACTTTCCTGTGATGGAAAAAAAACGGTTTGCCTCTGACTGTTACAAAGAGCTGACACTGGAGACTACTTCCAAAAGGATAAACATCTAATTGCAAGAAAATTTGGAAATTAGCTGTCTGACAAAAAAATCTTTCATTTATTTACCTTCTTCTTCCCCTGGTATGTGTGATAGATCTTTGGGCATGTGTGACAGATTAAAGAAGACAGACAGAAGAAACATTATTACACATATAAAACATAATAAACTTTTAAACATATTAAACATATTCAAACATATTAAACTTTGTTGCCGTAATGAAATGAATGTGACTTTTGGTTAGTAACTTGAAATTTTTGAACAATTTTGAGGTGAATGTTTCAGCAAACCCTATCCCTACCCCCAGTGTGATTATTTGCAACCATGTCAGTTCATACTGAAATCCCAAAAAAAAAAATCAGGACATACACACACATATATATATAAACTTTCTGCTATATGGATTTAAGTCTGTAGTTTTTACTATGCAGTGCGTTAATGCTCCTGTGCTGCTGCTGCTGCTGCTGTGGATGTTCCAGCCTTAATAGTACACAATGTGTGCACTGTGTACTGCCGGCTAGCACAACATTCAGCTCACACAGGAACAAAGTCATCACTGTGCCCACCGTAATGCCCACCCATTCCTGCAGCTTCAAGACAGCCCTCAAACAAAACACATACTAACCATTAAACTGAATGATGGACTGATTATAGACTGGAGGTTCATCAGTCCATATGATATCCTGTGTGGGTTGAATTTTTTTTTACTTTTGCCAAAGCATAAGTGATCATTGATGACATGGTCCAGGTCTCCTGCATACAATAACCATGTT
Organism: Hemibagrus wyckioides; assembly: GCF_019097595.1. Taxonomy (NCBI): domain Eukaryota; kingdom Metazoa; phylum Chordata; class Actinopteri; order Siluriformes; family Bagridae; genus Hemibagrus; species Hemibagrus wyckioides. The sequence continues at coordinate 5,753,457 of NC_080736.1, read as the reverse complement.
ACTACAATATTCAGTGTGGAAACTTTATTTGAGGGCTGTAATTGCTTCCTGAATGAACAAACCGAGAACCCAAACCCATGCACCTGAATATTTTTTTTAAATATATTGAATATAACCACACTGGAATTTTTGCACTGGAACATTGTTTACACTAACTGCACTGATCGCACTTGTTTGATTAGACATTTAATGAAACCATTTTGCCTGGAAAATCAGGAACTATCACATCTTAAAATCAAATAGTAATCTGAAAATTTGTTTAATGTTCGATTTCAAAACATGTTTTCATATTGCAAAGAAAGATTTCACAATATTTTCTGGCAAATTTAAGTTGTGGCTTGTAAGTTGTGGCCTGAGCTCCCTTATTTAACATTTTGGTGAAGAAGAAGAAGAAGAAGAAGAAGAAGAAGAAGAAGAAGAATCCCCTATTTCTCTCATATACTTTATGACATAGTAAAATTCTTTTTCTTGCATATCCCAGCTTGTTAGGAAGCTGGTGTCAGGGCTCAGGGTCAGCCCTGATACAGCACCCCTGGAGCAGAGAAGGTTAAGGGCCTTGCTCAAGGGCCATACTGTGGTAGTTTGGCAGTCCTGGGGCTTGAAGCATCAACCTTCTGATTAGTAACCCAGAGCCCATTTAGTCTTAAATCACACAAATCCATCCAAATCCACACAACATCATGATTGATTTGAATTTGCATGAATCTCTTATGACATCAGGATGATTTTAAAAGTAATCTCAAACAAAAGAGATTTCTTTTAACCAGACTAAAATGTCCCGCTCAGTTTTCATTTCAAACATGCTGAATGCATACAAACGCTGAACTCAGTCCCAGCCCTGATGACCTGGAATTGAACGTCATGCCCTAGAGCGATGTTTCTCTCTGTTTCTTTCTCACTTTTGCACTGACTCCTCCCTAGCTAACTTTATAAATGCATTAAAAACACACATACACACGCACACACACAGAAGACAGACAGAAAGTGGCTGAGAATGCTGCAGATTGAGGGTGTTAGACTAACTTGTACAGCTGTCACGAGAAAAGAGAGACAAGTTTGGCAGCATTAGGAAAAAGAAAATCTCTGGGACCTCCATCTTTTGCGTGGGAGAACTTGAGGCCTGTCTGATTACTACTACACTGCTCACCCTGTCTTCCACCTCTCATTTTCTCCCCCACGCCAATTGTTTTTTCTTTGTCACCACAGTCATGTGTGGTATGGAAGCTCATTGACATGAATATCTCGTGCTGAAAAATATCATTCTTCCTTTCAACAGGCAAGTTCGTAAGACGTGGAAAAGTTAGCTGTCAAAAAATCCCATCTTTTCCATGACTGGAAAATTGCTGTAAACCTACACGGATACTCCCCGTTGTCAGGAAAAAAAAGTACTTAATAGCAGTTTGGAGAATAGACACAACATATAGAAGTGATTTACAGAAGTGTGCTTGTCTGAAACTCACCATCAGAGCTTACTGTGTCTCCGTGTCCAGGGTACCCATCTTGCCCCGTGTCTCTGTAATCCACACAGTTAATTCCCTCCAGACTGTCATAGTTGGAGTGTGAGTTATTGTCCACTGGTACCACAGTAAAATGGGGCATGTTTTCATTCGCCCAGTAGCTTTATCAAGGCCTGTCTTGTCTTTTGGGAAAGATAACGCCGGGCTCTCAGCTGAAGCTGAAGCTCACAACTTCCAAGTGCATTCCTCTGCTCTTTGCTCACTTCCTCCCAGTGCACTGCATTACCATAATCCCCTCCCTCATCTCCCCAGGCCCTGCCCCTGTCTGTAAGGACGTTCAATAGAGCTGGCTCTACCCCCGCCACACTGCAGAGTCTCCATTCAGCCATAGCTGTTTTTCCCCTTTTTAAAGGGGCCTCCTAAAACATGATTCAGGCCCGGCAACAGCTTGGGAACAAATGACGTGGCCAGGGTGGCATAATAGGCCTACACACCCCTGCACAGATGCTATGCAAAAGAGAAGAGGACAGACATCTCTAACCTTTACATGTCATCCACTGGTTGCTTGAAAGTTACTTCAAGTAATGTTAAACAAATTGTTTAAGCAACTTCTGGGTTTAAATGCCATTAGAAAAGGCATCAGCCATCTATATCAGTGTTCAAATGCAAATAAAGCCTGCTGTGAAACTGCTGAAATTTACACTTAGTTGAAAATGGGGTTGAACAGGTTTAAGTTCTTTTATGATGCAAAACAAGGGGGAAAAGAATAATTGAAGGGGTAATGCAGGGAGTCTATGCTTAGATTACAGATAAGGAAGCATGCCTTGGCAGTTAAAACACACTGTCATGGAGTAGCAGCTAATTTCTGTGAAAACTGGAGATCTTGATACACTTTGTCTGACTACGTGACCAAAATAAAATAAAATAAAATTAAATTAAAATAAAGTAATAAAATCATTTTTTTTTAAATGTAGGCTGCTGAAATAAAACAATATAAATATATATTAGTGAAAAAAAATTGCTGACATCATAAATGTTAACTAAACACTATATAGGATTGCTGCACTCCATATTTTTCACTTACGTCCAGTATCCTGAATAATGTTGTGTTGTGACTATATAACTAATTAAACACCGCCTCAATTAACTACCAAGTGCTATCTCCATACTATAAAGAGTATGTAAGTTAGTCATTTACCAAATAAGGCAATTTATTCATTATATTAAAGTTTGTTATACATTGAACAGGCATAACATTATGACCACCTGCCTACTATTGTGCTGGTCCCTATTTGTGTTCTGACACCTTTCTATCAGAACCAGCATTAACTTCTTCAGCAATCTGAGCAACAGTAGCTCGTCTGTTGGATCGGATCACACGGGCCAGCCTTTGCTCCCCATGTGCATCAATAAGACTTGGCTGTCCATGACCCTGTCGCCGGTTCACCACTGTTCCTTCCCTGGACCACTTTTGATAGATACTGACCACTGCAGACTGGGAACACCTCACAAGAGCTGCAGTTTTGGAGATGCTCTGATCCAGTCGTCTAGCCATCACAATTTGGCCCTTAGTCAAACTCGCTCAAATCCTTACGCTTGCCCATTTTTCCTGCTTCTAACACATCAACTTTGAGGACAAAATGTTCACTTGCTGCCTAATATATCCCACCCACTAACAGGTGCCATAATGAGGAGATAATCAGTCTTATTCACTTCACCTATCACTACTCATAATGTTGTTATGCTAATAATCGATGTACATGAATATATCATTGCCTAATGCACTACTGAATAATCTATTAAACATGAAATATGTAATAAATCTATTAATATCTTGTGGCTTGTACAAGGTTGTACATTTTAGCAAATGCATTACCTAATGAAGTTAAAGTGTTACTGTTATGTGTTTTGTCTGGTTATGTTTAATGTTTAATGGATGCTTCTCTGAAATTGTCATCACATTTCCTAGACATGGAGCTTTAATTTTTTCACCACCATTCCTTTCTGGGGCAGATTTTCTTTGTTTAGGATATGACGGGATATTTTAAATGATGTGGACCTGGCAATGCTATTTTGAAATAGGAAACCTGTAATTTCGTCACCTAACACGTTATCTTTTTAACGGTATACCAGATGCATTGCGGAAACAAACAATAGATGTGGTTATATGCTATATTAGAATCCGAAATGTAAGCTTAATTAGTATTAGTAGTAGTTATAGTAGTTGCAGTATTAATGGTTGTAATGAAAGGGGGGCTGCAGTTGAGTTTTATATTGAAGTTTATTTATACTACTGAACTTTCTCCTCTTGAGTTAAGGATTAACTTTTTTCCGTAAAGTTAATCGTTTACAGTAAATCCACAAAGAGAAGCACGGGGTTCATTTGAACTGGGTACATTTTAGAAACTGAAAAATAAATGGCCAATGAAAATAGGCCTATATACAGACACCAAACGTTCAGAACTAAGAAGTACACAGCAAACTTGCTCTTGTCATTAGCATATTCTCTCTAAAAGTACAGAGGTATTAAAATAATCTTGAAAAATAAGACAAAAGTGGAAATTATCATTACAGGGACTGGAAAAAACAGGTCATTTGCAGTAACTGTGGATGCTAGATGTAGTCTGTAATTACTGCAGGCTGTTCTATTTTAACACACTTCACCCAGTTCTTGCAGAAAATTGTATTTTTTTCATTCCTACCTAAACCACTTTGGTACTTTTGAACTGGACATGCAGGCACAGAAAAGAATTCTACTATTAGACACTTTATTTTCTAACCTGACCAACACACACTCATTCCTTTTCACATCATCTCATCTTCTAATCATCGTTCTAAACACCACTCTGTCCTGTTTTTTTGTAAAAGCCATAAAACAACTGGATCCCAGAGTCATTCATGTGTAATGTTGTTATTGCCCGCTATTAAGTCTGCTTGCTCTGGCTTAGACTGCTCCTGTCTGATAAAAATTGGTTTCTTGCACAGGGACAGACTGGAAGGATTATGAGCAATGTCTAAGTGCGAATGCCACAGTAATTATCAGATTACCAGACAGTAAACAAGATGTCTACGAATATATAAATGGCTATATTTCCGGAACACTAACATCAAATGTGTGAAGGCCTGCGAAAATCATTTACAGTATGAAATGTTTATACTATAAAATATTATTGTCTTTTGTGTAAATGCAATGTTTTGGATTTTGATTAAAAGCAAATGACAAAGAAACAAACAAAATCAATCTAGAATTGAGGTACAGCAAAAATTTTACTCTTCAATCATTTAAAAGCGACTGCAATGTGTGTGTGTGTGTGTGTGTGTAATAATAAACAGATTAAGAGTCTGTTGCTATTTTACACAGAATTGTTCTGTAATGAGTATTTATGAGTATCAAACAGTTGGTAATTTTCCACTATGCAAAAGTTTTCAGGACTTTGCAGCAATTTGCGGTTTAATTGAGAGAGAGAGAGAGAGAGAGAGAGAGATAGTGTGTTTGTGTGTGTCTGTGTTAGAGAGAGAGAGAGAGAGAGAGAGAGAGAAGGTGAGAGAGATAGTGTGTTTGTGTGTGTCTATGTGTTAGAGAGAGAGAGAGAGAGAGAGAGGGAGAAGGTGAGAAGGTGAGAATGATAGTGTGTTTGTGTGTGTGTCTATGTGTCTATGTGTTAGAGAGAGAGTGTGGGTGTGTGTGTATGTGTGTGTGTGTGTGAGAGAGAGAGAGAGAGAGAGAGAGAGAGACAGAGATAGAGTTAAAGGGAAAATATAGAGCCTGTTACAGGAAACAGAGGAGTGGTCCTTTGAGGTCAGCTCATTTATTGTATCACAGGAAGTGGTGAGTATTTTCTTCTCCTTCTAATTGTAGGTCATGAATATTTAGATCTGCAGTGTGACATTTCCTATCAGGGCGAAGGACATTGACTGAAGCTTACATTATTAATTAGAGACAATTCATTTATTTTATCTATCTATCAATTCATTATTTTGAGTCAGTTCATTTATTTATACATTTTTTTATTAAACTGTAAACTTCCATCCATCTATTCATCCATTTTCTTTATTGCTTATTCTACACAGGGTCACAGGAAACTTTGAATCTGTCCCAGGGGACTTGGGGCACAACTGAACACACATTCACACACTATGGACAATTTAGAGATGCCAGTCGACCCAGAACCTTGATCTTTATACTGGAGGAAGAAACCAGAACACCCAAAGAAAACACCTGCTCACAAAAGGCGGAGGTGTTAAGCAAACAAGCCCCCCCCCAACATCCCCACTTTCAACTTCTACTGAATTATATAAATGTGTGAAATGTCATGTAGGATTGCGAGGGTGTGTACTGTGGGTGGATACAGAAGCAAAATGACACTTCATATTTACAAATGTCTCACATCAAAATCTAAATTTGTCATTTGTGATTAAAGACGTGACAGATAACACTGTGAATGTTAAATGAATATTTAATATAATTTAATAAGCCAACAAAATATATGAAGCCATCAATTAAAATAAATAACATAAAATAAAATTCAACATCAAAATCATATTATTATCATTGAGTGACTTTTTTTTTATTATTAAAAAATGGTTGTAAAACTTATAAAACTATACGGTATAGTACCAGCAAGTGCATGGTACAGCAGGGGTTCTCAAAAAATATTTCATGTTATAATATTATTATTATTACTTAAATGTGCACAATAATATTTGGGCTAAGCTTTGGAGCCGTGAAGAGTTTTTTTTCCATGAATTTTTCACACACAGAACCTGTTTCTAGTAATACTGATTTCATTTTAAACTGAGTTCATTATAAGACTCGGTCTACCTGTAGGCTAATGACTATGAAAACTCAAAAATCAAAGTTACTCATAGCAAAACTCCAAAATAAACAAACAAATACAAAGATCTATTAGAGTACACGGAAGCCACGGTGAGAACCGTGGCTGTATTGAATAGCTAGTGTTTAGAAATAAATAAATAAACAAAAATTATGTTGTACTAATGATCATATAATTATATCATAACTATAATTATATAAATGTTACAGACAAATGTTCTTCCAAATACCACAAGGAGGCAGTATCTGCTTAGGTCTTAGTGTTTGTAGCGTAACAGGATTATATGAAAATGACATGAATACAGGATTACAACAGAAAGCTAAGATTTATGGGATGTTCAGTGTAACTATATATCATAGAAAATGTATCTACATATTCCATTTGGTGCATTTTATATGAACACTAACATTTACGGGGTAATACTTATCCAGAGTGGCCTACAGAAGTGCTTTTCAGGCTACATTAACAAATCCTCATGCTAGTACAAATATCTTAGGGAAGCTTAGTGAAGTCTTCAGTCTTCCGTCATTCAGACAATTAAGGAAAGGTCCACTGGATGTTCCTGTAGGTGTTAGTGCAGAGAAAAGCTTGACTTTCTTGTTTCTTGAGGAATGGCAGGTCAAGCTGTGGTAACGCTTGATGGGAACAGAGTGGAGTTTGATCAAAGCGTTTGAGCAACACTGTGTTTTATCCTACAGTGTTTCTGCTTGGCATTGCTGTTTGCACAGTATGTAGTCATGCTTTCCATTTTCCTTGGGCAAGAACAGACTGTAAGGATTACGAACAAAGTCTAAGTGCAACATCACACTAAATATCAGATTGCCAGATAACAAATAAGCTGTTTGCGTGTATCCGCATGGCCATATTGCCTGAATGGCTAACATACAGATCATGTCTGGGAAAACATTTGACATTTTCCATTAATATGCAATTCTCAGGCGGCACGGTGGCTTAGTGGTTAGCACGTTTGCCTCACACCTCCAGTGTCCTGGGTTCATGTCTTGCTCCCGCTGGAGTTTGCATGTTCTCCCTGTGCTTGGTGGGTTTCCTCCCACAGTCCAAAGACATGCTTCTAGACTCATTGGAGTCTCTAAATTGCCCATAGTGTGTAATTGCGTGAATGAATGAGTGTGTGTGTGCCCTGCGATGAGTTGGCACTCTGTCCAGGGTGTATCCTGCCATGATGCCTGATAGATCAGATAAGTGGTACAGACAATGAAAAATACAATTCTGAAAACAGACCTGAAGTTTGTTTAAATTTATTGTCTTATCAACACAAAGTATTAAAAAAAAAACAAAAAAAAACAAAGCTGAGCTTCCTTTGGCCTATGTAAATTACAAAGGAGTGACCTATAGGCATTAGACTTTATAATCATTCCAAAGCCACTGCAGTCAGTCATTGTGTGTCAAAGTGTCTGAAAGGGGTTGGTGTGTGTTATTATATTGTAATATAAGCTACAAACGGATTGTTTTATTCTGTAAAATGGGCACATATATCACATTTGGCAAATAAGTTTAAGAAAAAAGAATTAAGAGAAATTCAGGTTGTTGGTAATACAATTAAATGTAACTTAGTTTGTACTAATTCAGAATTCTAACACAATTGAAACTGAAACTGAAAAGTTGGTCTTATTCAGTAGAATTTAAGGTGCTTCTTATATTCTGGGCTCAAATTAAAATGCATTAGTTCTTCTAACTTCTAATTCAAATCACTTAAAAAAGGACCAAAAGCCTCAACTGAACTGCTTGATCTCTCTTTGGCCAGTCATGTTTTTGACTCAGTCTTTAGGAATCCAGTGAAGCTCAGATCAATCCGATTACTGAAAGTCTTTCCTCTTGAGAAGTTAGAGCAGAAACAATGGCGGTCCTGTATGAAGATAGAACCATGAAGAACAGGCTTAGTGATACTGTAAAACGAATAAACATGTTGATGACAGTGTTAAGAGAGAAACCCTTAATTAAGGGACCTTGACTTTTCTTTTAATTAAGAATCATTTAAACAAACAAACAAACAAACAAATAATTAAATAAACTGGCAGATATGATTCATAAGATAATTAGGTAATTGTATGTTTGTTAGGCAAACGTAATGTGTGTGGGACTTTTCCAGTGGAACTTTTATTACAAAATAGTGCAATTTAATTTTGATGCCCTGCAATGGACACCTCAGAACAGGGGGTATTATTGATCTGTACTCAATATTCCAGAAGAGGCTCTGGAATTACAATCCGCCCTGACCAGGATAAAGCAATTAATGGTGAATGAAAAAATAAAGCTGGTTTGAAGACACTCTGATGTCTCTATCCTTCCTGATTAAATACACATGCAATTTTCATTCAGTTGAATAAAACAAATATGTCTAAAAATATGAATCAGAAGACAAAACCAGGAGTAAATAATGCACTGTACAATAACTATCACTTCTTTCCTACAAATTCACAAAGTTTGACCTTCAAAGAAATGATCCACACTGACGGCACCTTTCTCATTAGTCCAATGTAATAGTTTTATTACTTAATTACTTAAAATTAATTTAAAACACTAATGCTCCTTATATAACAGAGACTTTGTCAGCCAGTGTAATGGGGTTGGATAATTGACTTTTTGTAGTGTATGATTAGATTTTTTTATTAGTTATAGAGTGCAGTAGGATCACATACAGTTAATCTGATATCAGACAAAAAATTACACCGAGATAGCAATTTATAATCAACATAGCTCATAACTGGTTGCAGTAAAGGTCAACTAAACTTATATCTGTTGCATTAAAGCCTGAATGGTTTTTGGATTTTAAAAATGGAACATATTAAATATAAATCATATTAAAAATTATATTATTAACTAGAGATCTAATGTCTATAGCATAATCTGTATTTATTTTTTTATTTTTCTTATTGTTTGCCAGCTTGGACATCCCAGATTCTACTCTGCCTCTATGTGTTTCCAATTTAGGGTTGACCCTATTAAACACAAAGATAATGAACATTCACAAATGGAGCCACTTCCACATTCGCTTTACGTTTATGTAATGGGATACAGTCTGACTAGTGCAGCCGATGACATTTATTGCAATTACAGCTTTGAAAAATTACATTTACACATGATCTAGTTTTATCAGAATAACAGCACACATTTTATATAGTCACCTTTGGAGAGACACTGACAAAAATGTCTCAGACTAGTCAGAGTATATCCACTACGGACAAGACTAGACCACTGATATTTGAACCCCTTATCATCAAGTCTTAATATTTCCCAATGTAAAACTATAGCTCAGCATTTAAAAGCATTTATAACAGTGAGAACTCAAACTACATGTTTGACTCTTTTGTTCCCAGACTCTTCAGGGGTTTTGGCTTTGATTATACATCACCTGAAAGCTGTTGTGTTGGAATGTTGTGATTTTTATAAAGGTTAAAATACACCAGCACTATCATTCTTTCGTTCAACTACAATTTAGCAGTGCTCTCTTTGCAGGTGTTTCCACTACAGGCCATAGATCATTGAAGGAAGGTGATTATTAATCTTTGTCATACACAGGCTTATTCTCACAATAGGATTAGTTGCTGTTTTGAGGGTAGCACTTGGTGTTCTGCACCAAGTTAAAGCACGTTTAAGCTCATTTTATAATGTTGTAAAATAAATGCTTTAAATTTCTTCAACTGAATTTGTACCAGGTGCACTGAAGCCACTCACAAATGCAAATTCACGTGGACAAAAAGACTATGTTATGGATAGAAATGAGGATTGTTGGAGCTGTATTTCTGCTTGCTGTGGCCCAAACAGCACAGACACAAGAGCGATAAACATTCTAAATGCATTGTACATACAGTAGACAGACCTGCAATCATATGATACACCCACCACCTCCACCAGTACACAATGCAGTCAGACAAGTACCGTTCTCCGGGCAACCACCAAACCCAGACTCGTCCATCAGATTGCCAGATGGAGAAGCGCGATTCGTCACTCCAGAGAACGCGTCTCCACTGCTCTAGAGTCCAGTGGCGGCGTGCTTTACACCACTGCATCCGACGCTTTGCATTGCACTTGGTGATGTATGGCTTGGATGCAGCTGCTCGGCCATGGAAACCCATTCCATGAAGCTCTCTGCGCACTGTTCTTAAGCTAATCTGAAGGCCACATGAAGTTTGGAGGTCTGTAGCGATTGACTCTGCAGAAAGTTGGCGACCTCTTCGCACTATGCGCCTCAGCATCCGCTGACCCCGCTCCGTCAGTTTACGTGGCCTACCACTTCGTGGCTGAGTTGCTGTCGTTCCCAAACACTTCCACGTTCTTATAATACAGCTGACAGTTGACTGTGGAATATTTAGGAGCGAGGAAATTTCACGACTGGATTTGTTGCTCAGGTGGCATCCTATCACAGTTCCATGCTGGAATTCACTGAGCTCCTGAGAGCGACCCATTCTTTCACAAATGTTTGTAAAAACAGTCTGCATGCCTAGGTGCTTGATTTTATACACCTGTGGCCATGGAAGTGATTGGAACACCTGATTCTGATTATTTGGATGGGTGAGCGAATACTTTTGGCAATATAGTGTATATATATGTATATATATATATATATATATATATATATATATATATATATTTATATATGGGGTATTTGTAGCTACATCAACAACCTACACAATGCTCCATATGTGTGGTGGTCCTTTGAACCCAATATTCTTTATTTTCTTTGGCAGTTAAGTGTGTGTTTAAATGGTAGTGCCCAACCTTTCTGATTGAAATAACAAAAGTCTCAAAGTCTCCTGATCATTCAGTGCTTGGTGTATGGTATGATAAAAATAGATAAGGCATAAATGACCCTTTTGCTTTTCATTTGTTCAAATAGTGACCTTAGCCAGTGCTATTTTGTACTTCGTACCTTTTAAGAACATCAAAAAAATACCACAGGAAACTTGGTAACATGCTGCGACTTCATCAGTGATGGGATGGAATTTGTTGATGTTGGAGAGCACTTAGAGAAACACATAAAGAGCTATTTCAACACTCATGACCCAACAACCATCTGCTTATCTATAACCTCAACATGCTTTCTTTTATGAGATGGCACACATCAGCTCTGGAGGCAAAAGTTGATCATCATGGAAAAAAATGTATTGGTCATTCAAAGTTCAAGCTGTTTTTTTCCCCCTGACACTACTAAATAACCAGCTTTGATCCACCTCCTTTTAAATCTCAGACAGAGGTATCCTTGGGAGACGTTTTGATACTCTTAGATTGATATAAATGCCACAATCGCACTGGCTTCTCTGTGAACCCTGAGACACATCAACACACCCTCAGAGCAGACAAAACAAGACATAAAAGTGCAAACACAAAACATCTGCACAGGAAACAGGCACAGGACCGGAATAACCAAGACCCGGTAGAAAAATGAGTACATGCCGTTTTCCAGGACTTACTCAAGCCATGGGTGGGTGAGTGCACTTTTTTACACTGAACTTTCTATTAAAAAGCTATTTCTTCCTTCCAGGCTTCATTTGGCAAATCGAATCAGCATCATTTACATCATCAATTAATACTGTTTGCTCTGTTTTTTTTTGTTTGTTTCTGTTAGTTTAGATTAGTGTATTTTGTTTAAAGCTCACAGTATCATTCATCTTCATTAATTGCTTTATCCTTATCAGGGTTGTGGTAGATCCCTGGAACTCTGGATGTAAGGTGGGATAATTCGTCCTGGATGGGATGAGAACTGAATACACCATGATATTTCTCTGTGCAGATTCTCGTTATTTGATTATATTGATTCACCTTTGCATCTACAAGCTGTGGACTAAACCAAAGCAAAAATGTTGATGTGTGCAGTTTTTCAGTTGTTTAATGGGTGAAAAGACTGCACAGTGGTAAAGTAGCTAACTGTAAGGACAGCAACGAAAATCTAACAAGCATCATTGAGTGCTTATGTTCTGAATTTATTAACCTCATAAAATGCATAGCTCACATTTTGTAAATCTGCTCTTAACATCTCATAAAATTAATGGCTTATATTTATTCTTTGTATATAATACTCTAAGTTGTTACATTATTAACATCAACATTCATGTTCGCAAAAATGCAGAAGTTTTAAATAAATTATAAACTTGTCCTATGAAAATAAAGTTAAAAAAATAAAATCATAATTCTACCTTCAGGCTGTTTATTGCTTGTTTTAGAAAGATTTTTTATTGGCCACAAATTTTTTATATTTACATGTTTATTTTTTTAGTTATTGTTTTATTGTATAGTATGAGTTCATGTGTTTTCGGATGTGGTCTCCTAGTGTGGCTCTAACCATTGTACACTTACCATGGTGATCTTACTACAGCACTCAGATTACATGTCAGATTTTGTGCCAGAGACTGATTACTAAGGATTACCTAGATTTAATGGACTTCTCGAATAATTTCATATTAATGCCCCTGTTTTTGGAAGGATATGTTCAACAAGCACATATGGTTGTGATGCTCATGTGTTCACATACCTTTTTGCTATATAGCGTATTTTCTAAAAGAAGGTGACCTTTTCGTTTGAGAGAAGAGTGTGGTGTGGCTATGTAGAGGTTTGATGCTAAGCTAACGGCATCATGCCTCTTGTGCTGCACTAAAGTTAGCTTCATATGCGGACAATTCTCATATATTTGTATGATTTGAATGCGACATCGAAAAGAGAACCAACTACACCTGTTTCTTTAGGTCAGGAAACACCTGGGGGTTACTGTACTTCACAAACCAAGCTAAAGAAAGTGAGGTTTATTTGGAATAGCCTTGCTTGATTTGCATAACAGGTCAACCCAGGTTCAGTGCATATCACCAATGAAATATGACTAAATAGTATCCGAGGTCAGAATCAGGGTGTAATATGTTGAAATGAGGATCCCAAAAGTACTACAATGGTCTACTACTTCATGTAGAATTTTGAAGTGTGATTTAAAGTAAATTAAAGTATGTAGTATAAATTATATGAGAAATAATCTGTTTAGAAAAGCAGAAATGCAAAGACAAATGCACTGTGGCATCGTGCCAAACTAGCCAATAACGTTCTTTTCCATTACATGAGGTTTGAATGTTTCAGCATACTCTTTTGTTACCAACCAAGTATGCAGTTTTTCTTTGCAAAACTGTACAGATGTTTAGCGCATAGTATAATTAGGTCAGTTGGTTGAATTCAGTATGAGAATCTATGAATCCTTAGGGACCGATGCTAAAGTGCGGCACACAAGAAAAGTGTGAAATGTTTGACAATTGAAATCACATTACCGTCTGATTTCAGTAGGATCGATAATACATGATCTCTCTGTTTTTAAAGTAATTCAGGTACTGGGCTTTGGTTATTATCCAAAAAAGTTTGATCTTGCCTCCCTGACTATTTCTTTGTTTTTTTTCTGTGTGTTTTTGCTGCCATGCTTCTTCTGATTGGAACAGTTGTAATTTATGTTATCTGTACAGGGATTTAATAATGGGTTACCATCTTGTCAAGCCTAGGGTTTCCGTTTTTGTCCAAAAAGTCCACTGAATTTCAATCTCTGTTCTTGACTCACCTTGACACTTGCTTTTGTTTAGACTCAGACCTGCCTTGGTCATGACCCTCTTAAGACTCACAACTAGTCCTGGTCTTAGACTCCACTGGGTGCTATTGACTGTATGTGCGACTGATATTTTCAGTAAAAGAAGATTTGTCTCTACACCTTTTTAATATCTACAACAAAGCATTTCCAGTATGAATGAGGACAGTGTCTGGGCTTAGACCCATGAATGTGTGTTCTGAGATTTTAAAATGTTTTGAGGAGAAAATTCACTTATACAAAGCCAATCATTTGAAGAAGAGTGAGCTATGAATAAAATACCGGAAAGACACACACACACTGCTGTAACTATGAGACTCTAGTTAAAAAGTGTTTCTTGGAACCTTTGACAGATATTGTGCTGATGTTTCAAAGCTTCCAGTGTTTCTGTGTGAAATTATCAAGTATTCTATTTTAAGTAGACTTCCTGTGTATGCCCATTTTGGAGGAGGAAACAGGAAATTTTGACCCACACTGCTTACAGAAGGCAAAATCAAAAGCATAACAATATAATATAAAAGATAACTGAGGTTTTAGGTTCAGTAGTGTTTGGCAGGTATGAGCTAACATGCTGTCTAGTTTGCTAACATTTTAGTCTGAATGTGTTCTTAGTCTCTAAACTCGGTCAAGTCTGCTGGCCATGCTAGTCACTTTCAGCTTGTGTGTTTTGTTTTCTGCTCTGTGTTTCTTTCTTTGCTCTCTTTTTAGTTAACTAGCTAGCTACCACTAGACAGCTAGTGATCATTGGCAGTATAGTTTGCTATCAAACATTAGCACCCATGTGGATAGTTCCAAACTTGGTCACATGTGCCTAGTTTATCATGACAGGTTTTATGTTCTTCACTATGTGTTTTTAGCAACCTAGCGGAATTTTTAACTAGCTAGTTTTAACAGTATTTGTCTAGATGTCTGCAGAATATTTTTCTAGACTACAGAGTTTCATCATCTCTAGTTTCATTCTCAGATTTAACTGCTCCCAGAACGAGTTGATCACAGCGCCAGTTTCAGGCAGCTTTTGTTGTCTGTGTTTGTTCTTTGTTTGGGGGTTTGTATTATCCAATGAGAGAAATCATCAGAATGACATCTGGCAGCTGTTCACATTGAATGACTTAATCTCTTGACATGATGGTGAAAGTGACCTCTTCAGATCACAGGCTCATTTCTTGTGTTGGGATTCTTTGTTTTTTTTAAGCTCATTTCAGCTGGCTAGTCTGCTAGTTGATTTGTTGCTTGCTATGTAGTTACTACATACTTCATACTAATACGTTTTGTACTATCTCTAATACTGTTGTGTATATTGTCTGTATTGCATTTTATTTTACTGTAGTACTCCAGCCATGTATAATATCTGACTATAAAGAAGCATAACATTTCCCTGTATTATGTTTAATCCTGTGTTCACCAACTTGTTTTGCTTTTTATGTTGCCCTATGTAATGGGATAGGATGACCTAAACTCTTCTTGACTCTTGAGTAATAATGTTACACCATAAAAAATGGCCTCTTGAGAGCTATTCAAGATCCAGACTTTCTACAGCTTTTAATGAAATGGCCCACTACAGACAAAAAGAAAGTAAATCACCAGAGTATGCCAATGTTAACAAACCACCAACAGATTTTAATGTTTTTTTTATGACGTTTTTCAATTTGGATAGTCTGAATTTGAACTTACTGTCTAACAGAAATTGGGGTCTGTGCTTATAACGCAGCCAGCTTGAGAATAATTAGTTATAAACACAATCAAAAGGTTCCCCAAGACCCTGTTCTTTCTTCATAACCCATTTCCAGAATGTTTTCCAAAAAAAAGTGTTCTTATCTGAGAAATTGAGTATAAATGTGACCGTCGTGTTTGGCTCAGCTCAGTGGAAAACCCAATGGCACATTAATATACATCAAAAACATGAGTCATGGCAGCCATTATAATCAGTTATCTGCATCCAGCCTTTTAAATCACCATCAGACATGTTTTGGTTCACCTTTGCTTAAGTGTCGTCTGTTGAGAATGTCCATCCTTTATTATTATTATTATTATTATTATTATTATTATTATTATTATTATTATTATTATTATTGTACTCGTTTAAAATTGAAATATTTGTTTACATTTTATGAAGGAATACTTCAGATTATCTCAAACAAACAAGCAAGCAAACATTATTATTATTATTAATTATTATTACCGTTTTGCCATGTGGTGCAGTCCAACAAAAGCACAGAGAGTATTTACAGTACTGAATAAAAACTATTCATGCCTGACTTCCTCGGTCACACCCCAAATACTCTCTGTTTAGAGAGGAAGTGTCCCATGATGACCTCCGCTCTCTAATATTAGACCGATGGTGGAGATACACTCTGACTTCATACAGAGGAGCTTGAGGTACATTAGTCTTGTTGGAAAACAAGAAAGGAATAATAGCTAACACATCAGATTCATACAAACACACTGTTCTCTGTTCTTTGGCCTGTGGCTTCGGACAGGATTAATGGTCAACTTTAACAAGGAATGATCATGGTCATTTTTGAACACCACTGAATATAGAAGAAAAGAAACAAGAAACAAGAAGAATGTATATATATATATATATATATATATATATATATATATATATATATATGTATGTATATATATATATATTTATTGTACATGTTGCCTTATATTATATATATATATATATATATATATATATATATATATATATATATATATATATATACATACATATATATATATATATATATATATATATATATATATATATATATATATATATATATATATATATATATATATATATGTATGTATATATATATATATATATATTGTACATGTTGCCTTATATTATACATATTGTTTTTGCTTCTTGGAGATATATTCAGTATATATATTTAATGAAAGGACAATGTATACGTTTATAATTAGCCATTGCAAAACACTGATATTTTCATTCCTGTAGTCACTTCTATGTATATTTGAATATAGGTTTGGTGTTATTATCTTGAAAGATCCATCCATGGCCTATGGTCTAATTCTTAACTTCCTGTCAGAGGCAAATACATTTTGCGCAAAGATATCCTGGTATGCATGGGAGTGGGGTGATGTGGATGAGGCAGGTAATGAATGCCCTCATTACAGACCTGGCTGTGCCCAGTAGAATTTATTCGTTGATTTATTGATTTATTATGAGTGACCTCAGTTGTGCAGGTCAAAATGTAATCAATAATGTTAATGCCAATCCATTTGTCACCATCATTTATGAGTAATATAAGTCCTACAGTTACAGTGAAATACTTGAATCATTATTATCATTGTTTTCTGGCTACTTGTCACAATTCTCAAAACATCAGGTGGTCTTAATTGGCACATTGCCAATCCATCAATGGTAGGTTTTATTTCTTGGGAACGACTTTTTCTCCAGCCACCATTATAGCCTGGGATGTTATGTTACTTCAGTAATCACATCAGTAATGGTTTGTTTACAAGTGTATGAAAGTATGCCAGTGATGAAAATCTACTAAACCACTTAAAATTCTTTTGAAAAACACAACAGGATACAATTACTACTTTATTTTGATGCTGTTCCCTGCCACTCAGGCCTTTTAATTTGCAGTTTCATCACGGCACTTAAATTAGATCTCTCTTGGATGTATGTCCAATCTGTGGTATAATAGCTCTACATAATACAAATTAATGGCCGCCAGAGTAAACAGCTGCTATTTTCATGAATAATGTTAATTATTGTCAATAATGGACATTGTATTTCGCTCATTTCTAGCTGTTAAATTAATAGTCCCACTACCATCAGCACCCTCTTTCCTTGTGCAGCTTATTTTGTGTCCCAGTCCCATCTATTGACAGAACGAAGATTTTATCAATGTGGTCACATGGATTAATCTTCAGCAATTGGATTATGAGCTGAGGACAAGGCCTTCAGTATGCACCAACTGGTCTAAAAAGTCCTCGAGCTCCTCAATCACATTATGGTTGAACAGGGATTGCAATTAGACCTCTGTCTCTGGAGAGATTAGCTTTTATTTTATTTGTTAAACAAATTTGGTAACTTTGACCTTTTTTGGTGTGTTAGGTTGAGTAACTGCAAAAGGGAGCAAATAAGACAGGAAAGGAGATGTCGAGGAAAACCAGGGAGATGACAGCCTGAGAAATGGCCGGCAGGAGAGAGGTGTAGGAAAGCGGAAATGAGGAGAAGGAGGCAGAAAGAGAAATTCTGCCACTTATCTGTGCTGAAAATCTGCCGATTGGGAACACTGGAAAACAGGAGTCAGTAAGCTTGTCTTGTTTTCCCATCGGCATAGGAAACACATAAAAAAATTTAATAAATCACAAAACAAAAATAAAACGAATTAACAAGATCCTACCATAGACAAGATATGGTGCTCTCATGAAAAAGTGCCTCTTTGCTGCTGCACTCTTCAGTGTAGAGACCTATATAAAGACCTGAGTGCTTTAAAAACTCTGTGCTTGATAGTTTGTTGATATCCACACAGTAAGAAAACAGAATATCGAAGATCAGATCTTACATTTAGAAACTACATCAATAAAGACTGCAGACTTGATAGATAAATGCTTAATGACAATGCTTAAATGATGAAAGATGGTTATGGTTCAATAAAGATAAGTATAAATGTAATGTTGAGTTAATATTAAGAGTGAATAGAGCTACACTATATTGCCAAAGGTTTTGGGACATCCCTCCAAATCATTGAATTCGGGTGCTGTTTTTCAGGGGTTGGGCTTGGCCCCTTAGTTCCAGTGAAAGGAACTCTTAATGCTTCAGCATACCAAGAAATTTTGAACAATTTCATGCTCCCAACTTTGTGGGACCAGTTTGGGGATGACCCCTTCCTGTTCCAACATGACTATACACCAGTGCACAAAGCAAGGTCCATAAAGACATGGATGAGCGAGTTTGGTATGGAGGAACTTCACTGGCTTGCACAGAGTCCTGATAGAGCACCTTTGGGATGAATTTGAGCAGAGACTGTGAGCGGATGGATATGATATGATGATATGGAGTGGGCCCATCCTTTGCAGCTGTAACAACTTCAGCTCTTCTGGGAAGGTTTGCACAAGGTTTAAGAAAGTGCTTTTTGGGAATATTTGATCATTTCTCTAGAAGTACATTTGTGAGGTCAGGCACTGAGGTTGGACGAGAAGGCCTGGCTCGATTCATCCCAAAGTTGTTCTATCGGGTTGAGGCAAGCCAGTCAAGTTCCTCCACACCAAACTTGGTCATCCATGTCTTTATGGACCTTGCTTTGTGCACTGGTGCACAGTCATGTTGGAACAGGAAGGGGTCATCCCCAAACTGTTCCCACAAAGTTGGGAGCATGAAATTGTCCAAAATGTCTTGGTATTGCTGAAGCATTAAGAGTTCATTTCACTGGAACTAAGGGGCCAAGCCCAATCATTGAAAAACACCCGAATTCAATGATTTGGGTGTCCCAAAACTTTTGGGAATATTGTGTATGTCATAGTGGCAAAAATAATGTTTGCATATCTGTTGTGCAAATCACCATGAATGCCACCATATGTGATTCATAGTGTGTGAGTGTTAATGTGCAGAAAGAGGACCACTGTGTAATATCACCCTTACTCCTGTTATGGACTAAATCTTTATTAGACTAGGGATATGTTACCAATTTGAAGTGGCACAAATCTGATTTTTCATAGTACTGTGTATAACCAAAAATCCAATCTTTCCAAATCAGACCTGAGACACTTTTGTATGTGGTCCCAGAATAGATACACACCAGTGTTATCAGAATTCAACTGATTTTTCCCCACTGTGCATGCTCATATCACTTTCCTAATTATCCAGTGTTGGCAGTGTGTCAAATAAACAATGGCAGAGTTAGAAGGAACCTGAAACTGTACACTTAAACAATTGCACAAGAAATCAATGTGCACATTTGGGGAATTTTGGGGGACAAGTGGATTTAGATTATATTTGAGAGAGTTTGCCAGTTTCTGCCAGTTGGGATTATGAAGGTGCCAATAAACTGTAGGAAGAAGCTTGCAGTGTGAAAGTGGCCTATGTGCTGTTTGTGGAACCAGGGCTGCATGTAGTTTGGTAAATCTCAAAAACCTGCACTAAGGTTCCTTAGTTGGGTCTCCAATATTTAACGTCACTGAGACATGCAGGAGACAACCATATACACCCAGAAGTCATGTTGACACATTCAAATCTAGTTCTTCCTGGAAGAGCTGAAAAGCCCACTGGGACAGAATGTACTTGCCCTTGTCTGAACCCAAAATCAACTTACTTCCCATCATCTTTTACTAATTTGTGTCACTTTGTACAGAAATCAGTAACTAGGCCACAAAGTCCTTCTCATTGTCCTAAGATCAGGTCTGATCTTAGTATCCACTGCTGCCTTTGCTTAGGGTTGGAACACCTTGTTGGCTTCTACCCTGTTTAGAACTGCACAGTGGATGGAAAGATCAGGTCACAAGTAAGCTAATAACTTTGGTACAATGAACCTGGACAACCCAGTATTCACTGTCATTTGGAGCCTGCACTTACCCAGAGAGAAAATTCCAGGAATAAAATACTGTTAATACTAAAATGCAGTAATGTGTATTCCACTGGATATAATCTTTTATGGAAATTTGTGATCTCATATGAACTTTCCGTGCCATGTTTATGACATGGTTATGTCAAAGAAGTGTAACCAGATGGCAAATTTTCCAGGATTCTCTGCAAACTCAATGAAAACAAACGAACAAATAAGGTTAGTTTGTTTTCATTCAGTTTGCAGAAGATCCTGGAAAGACTTTTGAACTTCTAAATCTTGATCAGACGTTCAAGCTCACTTTTTTTTATTACAACAGAGACAATTCAGCCAACGTCAGTTGTGTGCCACTGTGGAAGTCTTTTCCACGAGAAAGTATTTTCCGAATTCTTCCACTATCAGTCATGAAGATCGATGTGACTGATGTTTCAAATACTTTCCAGGGTTTTTTTTTGTGCCCAGGTTTCCAGGTTTGTGTTCTGATTCTTTATGCATTTGCACACAATATAACCACATCCACCCATGTCCCCAATCTCACCACTACCTCATATTACCAACATGCCAGGCACACACATATACACAATATAATATAATACAGTATTCCAAGCAGAATATTGAATCAGGGCACCAGTCAACAGCTCCCGGGAGTTTGAAACAACTGTAAGTCTTTACTACACATGAGGTAGCGGTAATGTGGCTTGTATAGTTATAGATCTTTTGTGACTGGAAAGATATGATTTCAAATCCCATAGTTTGGCCACTTACACTGTCCTATGCTTGGATTATGCACATGTTTAAATAATGAATTGATTACACCAACATTTTTATGGAACACAAACAATGCAGATACAGTGATTATTTTCAATGTATTTTGACCTGTGAAATGTTAGAAATAATGTGAAAATATATGAATACATGAATGTTTCTAAACCTGAAATCTCTAACATTACAGGGGCTGAGACAGAGGTAGTTTTTATAACACAATGGCACATGGTCCAGATCAACATCAAAATAACAGACACAGGTGAACCGATCAAGAAATAGCATGAACTACGGCAAGCAAGAGCAAGTCGAGAAAACCAGAAATGAGATCAAAACAGCAGAAGGACAATTAATAAAGACTTTGTAATGTCTGGTAGAATTACACAAATCGTATACTACACAAATCATATACAGCTGCGCTCTGACCCCAACGTCCTCAGCTAGGATATGCGAAGAAAATGATTCCACTGTGCTGTAATATATGTCTGGCGATGATAATAAAGGCTTCTTCTTCTTGTTCTTCTATTTCACGATTTCACTTAGTGTTTGAGTCACTTTTATGGGGGAATACCAGTGAGAGTATGATTGGAAAGAGGTGAACGGAATTTGTTGTGTCCATGTTTGTAGGCAGCAGTGAATCTTGGGAGTTGGAGTTCAAAGCCTCTGATAACCTGGCATTTACATTCTTTTCCTTATGTGCTCCATCTTTTGCCATCAGTAGGGTCCAAAAATGTGTGTATAGGTTTAATTTATCAAGTTTCATTAATTCTTTCCATCATTTACTTATTTATATACAAATGTATGAAAATATGGAGTTTGTCTTACCACAATGAAGTAGGTAATTTATCCTATAACACCAGAGAAGTGTAGCTTATTTCATGGCTACAATATACGGGCAAAAGTTTCTGGACACCTTTTGTAGTCCTCTTTTGCCGTTATAATAAGTTCCGCTCTTTTGGGACGACTGTATACTAGATGTTGGAGCGTGGCTGTGTGAATTTGTGTTCAGTCAGCTACAAGAGCATTAGTAAGATCAGGCTCTAATGTCATGTGAGGAGGTCTGAGGTTCAGTCAGAGTTCTAGTTCATTCCAAAGGTGTTAGTTCTTCCACACTAAACTTGTCAAACTATATCTTCATAGACATTGCTTTGTGCACAGGCACATGGTCATGTTAGAACAGGTTTGGGTTTTTTAGCTGCAGTAAAGGGAAATTTTAATGTTACAGCATGCAGAGACATTCTATACAATTGTGCGCTTCCAAATTTGTTGCAACAGTTTGGGGAAGACAAATGGGTGTGCTAATAAGGTGTCTATAAATGTTGGTGATATAGTGTATTTTGCCATCAGATATGATTTTTCAATTTATTAATGAACCACACGTCACTTTTTTAACTGTATACAGTCACATTTAGTATTATATAACATTTATGCAATGAGTTCCTGTGTCACTTTATAGCAGCTATAGCTATATGTATTATTTTCTTTCTGGAAGTTAATAAGACAAAAAAAAGCTGCTTATGTGGTTAGTGAGAAATCCTGAAAACTTTCCTGTGTTGGAAAACCTGACTGTTACACAGCTCTGACACCTGAGACTCCATCCATAAACGTCCTTAGAGAAAGCTTAATCATATCAATGATAATATCTTTGTTTGGAAACTTGTTAATTAGCAGACTTTAGAAACTATAATGTATTTGAATGAGTGAATAAATATAAACTAATATAAATAATTTGAATTTTAGCCAAAGCTACTATTCGATCCTGCTGTTCTAGAAAATTAACCAACACCTTCTGACCAATCAGATTTGAGAACTCAACAGTGCAATTTCAAAAGACAGGGAAAAAAACTCCCCCACATGTTTATTGTTGTGTGGAAACCTCTTTATTGTAATAATGTGCGCATTTTAACTTCATCATAGATATCTATCAGCTATGAACAGGACATTTCAATTTGTACTCGATCTGTAAACATTGCTCAGAAACACCAGGCTGATCAGTTTACCTTCTCGTGGAAGAACCACCCCAGTTACATAGAACATATTCATATATATTTATATATATATATATATATATATATATATATATATATATATATATATATATATATATATATATATATTTTTACAGTATCACCTTTACTTACATTGAACACATAATATTACAGTAGACATTCTACATTTAAAATACTTTACATTCACGTTTCATTATAAAGAATCTGATAAATACAAGATTATATATAACAAAAGAATATATTTATATATAGGAATATATTTATTAATTAATATATCTAGACACCACAACCGTGGCTTGATCCCAACCAGTTACCATGTTTACAGTGTAATGTATATATCTGAATGCATTTCCACTCAAATATAGAAAATACAAGAATTTTGGCACTTCCAACACTTTTTGTTTCTTCCAAGTAAATTATAAGGAAATAGGTGTTTTTATTTATTTATTTATTTATTTTTTCTAAACTAGGGATGCAACACAAAGTTGACCTGAGAGAAATTCTCAAAAAATTAGTAACCCCAACACACACGAACACACACACACACACTCACACACACACACTATCATCAGGGAGAGCTTATGATATGGACATGACAGTTGTACGTGTGTAATATATGATACTCTGTATACATTTACTTACATTTATCTCATTTACACAACTAAGCAGTTGAGGGTTAAGGGTCTTGCTCCAGGGTGGTCGAGCATTTGCAACTAAGCAGTGCACGGATTGACAACCTTAAGTAGTCCAACGTCTTAACCACTAAACTACTTCTTCAATGTGTTCAGTCTTTTCAAGCGCAAAATAGAAATAAACAGCAAAACGTATCTGTGCCAAAAATAACAGTTTAAGTCTCTCTTTTTTTGCCTGTCTTAGAAATAATTGCTTATAATTGATAATTGCTTATATTTGATGGTCTCTACTCTTAAATCACCCAGTCATTAACAAGCTTTAACAACTCTGATAGATTCATTTAACAAAACATGCCAAGGTTTATTTTTTATTTAAAAAAAAAATCTAAGATGTATATAAAGGAAAACTTTAAGCTGTATAGAATCTAATTGGCTCCATTTGGTGTACATCTCACATTTGTAGATGATAAAATATTTACCAGGAACTTTATAGCAATATTAAACATGAGAAATATTGAATATGACAGAGTCTTTTGGCATAGTGCAAATTTAAAGATATATATCCAAGATTTTGTCCTAAAACGCAAAAATCTCTGGATTGATTTTATTAATTTTCTTATAATTATGGAAATCTTCTGGTGTTTTTTAGGGAATCTATGTTATCTAGTAAATCCCTAAAAATTTTTTAGTATCCTTGGCATCGGTGTCTGTAAAGGTTCCTACTAATTTTAAGATTGTGGTCATAGTAAAGACCCATTTTTGGTCTTATTTAAATGGATTAAAAAATCTCAGTAAGTGACCAGTAAATTCTTGATAAGGCACTGACACAGTGGTGTGTGTCTAGAAAGCAAAAATGGTGCCAGGATACACCATGGCAGAAAAGGGTTTTACTGCTGCTATGGGACGCAGAAGAATGCCTTGGATCCTTATGCTGTTAAAGCTGGGAAATGTGCCTGCCCAAAATGATTGGACAAATGGAAAAAAAATATTATAGCAGAAAGAACTATGTGTTAGTTACTGTTCATGCCCTCATACACACATGCCCATACACACACACCACCCACACAGACACTGAGATAAAATAAGCGACATGTGACTTGGTGTATTTTTATCTTTGGAAACTAAATGTTCTGCAGGTTGAGATGATTTAGATAAGAAAAATATATAATACAATTAATTAAAATGGTCATATTTTTTTAAAAAATGAGGTTTTCTAGGTGTAATGTTTAAAAAAACATACCATTATAATAAAAAAAGACAAAATACAGACATAAAAACATTTTTTTTCTCCACCAATGAATTAAAGAGACCCACATGACAGAAGCAGAATTGTGCAGACAATAGGGTACGTGGTTGAGACACACAGAAGTCATCGCTTCGCTTTGTCCACTTCCCTGGAGGTACATTTCTCTCAGGGTCCGGTCCACACATGGCACATCAGCCGCCTGGGATTTTCGTTGGCATTCCAGCAACAGTGGTCACATCAGATGGCAAGCCAATGTTTGAGCTGTGAAAGCAGGGGGAGAAGAATACTTCAGGGAGACACTGACCAGATCTATGGCTATTAAACAGCAGTGAAGCATCATGTGAGAGTCAACTGTAACTGTTTGCACATGAAGAGATGAATTCTTTCGTCCTAATTTTTAATTCAGTTATTAGTCAAAGTACAATATCCCTTAATTACTATGTAACTACAGTGAAACTAATAACAAAGGTACCGATTGAAGTTGAGTGAGTGGGGGAGCAGTCTATCTATCTATCTATCTATCTATCTATCTATCTATCTATCTATCTATCTATCTATCTATCTATCCATCCATCCATCCATCCATCCATCTATCCATCCATCCATCCATCCATCTATCTTTAGGATATAACTACAGAATATCATGGATTTTGTCAGAGCTGATGCAACCCCTTATCAGCCTCCTGTCAGGTTGACATATGCAGTGCAGCCTTACATTTTTAAATGTTAAATCATAACATTTTTAAATAACCAGCACCAAATTTTCGCAGATGATTCCTATATCTTCGGTCATGCTGGATGCGATAAATCTGACGAAAGATCACCAGAAGAAAGAACTCCAGAAGACTCATTTCAGATGCACACAGTTAAAAGATGAATATATGGCAAGGGAATGGCTACTGTATTCCCCTTTACCTTGGCTCTGTGTTATGCTTTGCTTGCCATTTCCTTGGTGATGAACACTGTTGGCAGTATTGACTGGATAGCTATATTGATGGGTCATACTGGTAGTTATAACAATCCATCTAGAGTAGTGTGTAGAGAGTGGGCTATATAAAGATGTGTTGAGACTAAGGCATAGTTTCTCTTTTGTGCTCTGGATACTTGATCAAAATTGTTGCAGTTGAAACCTGATTTTTTTATTTATTTTTTTGACTTGCTAATCAACAGTAGATTTTATTAGTCTTTCTAATACATACACTATTTCTGTTCTTTAGTCAGTGTGCACAAGTGTTGGTATTGATTCTCTCTGGTTCTCCATGTTTAGTGACGACTCTCTATTTTGTGTTATTGTAGTTTTGCTTTTTTTCAGGTCGGAAATGATAAAAAACTAAAAAGCTAAAAAGCAAACAAAAAATAAAAAAACACCAGAAAAAGTTCCTACCTTGAACTGCCTGACGTTTCCCTCTGCCACCAGGTGATGTTCATGCTCTGGTGTAATACAGTATGCTATCCTCTGTAATGGAAATGATTGAAAAGATAAATAATGAGCTATTAATGAGTGAAATAAAAGGAAGAAGAATAGAGCAGAGATTATTACATGAATTATCAAGCAAAATGACCCATTTTGAGAACGTATAGTGCAAGAATAGAGGCTGTATAGTGTTGAGTAACTGGGAAGCTGGTAATATTAAAGAAATAATGCTAACCTGCTTGAAGGTGCCTGGTAAACTGAGGAACTTGTAGATGGCATAGAGTGGTACAAAGATCATAGAGGAAAGGGCGATTCCCCAGCCCACCACAGTAGCCCAGGTAGGAAAGATGTAGCCTTCATATTCCATATTGTTGGCAGTGACAATGCTGGCAATCACCACAACCTAAAAGAAAAGGCCATGCCATGAGAGATCCAATTGTTCAGTAGGGTGTGAGTGAGCTGAGACATTAATAATATTGTTATTGCTCCTATCACGTTTTACTGCAGCTTTCTGTGCTTATTTCAAACAGAATACCGAAGGCATAAATATCCAGAAGATGCGTGGTTTGGTGTGTATATTAAATATAGTATATATTATAGTATATAATGTAGTATAATGTGTAATATTATACTACAGTCCTTCATGGTCTGTTAGGGCCTCACTGATTCTTTATTGCTTAACAGGTGTCATATAAGACCAATCTTGTCCCTTCATTCTTTCCTAAAGTTCACAGAGTTGTTAAGAACAAAGGAAAGAATCTTGCCTCGATCCAGGTGGAATAATGTTTTACTCAGACACGGCCATATGCTTCTTATAATCCTGTTTATGGGTGCCTTTTAACACAAACATCTGCGTTTGATAAATAATTATTAGCCCCAGAAAGAGACCCTGAACTTAGACGTATCTTGTCAGGATTGGATGTGATATATTATACTTTTTTTTTTCTTACTCTGTATAAAACAAGAAAAAAATGTAGTGCAATCTAATCCCTGTCACTAAACCCATTACCAGGCACCAAGATCATTAATGTTGATAATGTGACTAGACTGTGATAATTGCACTAATTCAATTTAGGTTTGCTTCACAAAAGGTCAGAGCCACTTTATACAGTTCCAGGATCATACTGCAATTTGAGAGGGGAAAAAATCTGCAGCTGAAATATGATAAAGGAAGGGAACAAAAGCTCAGAAGGGGAGCATCTTTCTCTGGCAAGCACTAGGTATTTCCTCAACATGATTTAGTGTGATTAAGCAAGCCAGAAGTCATAGTAGATAATGAATGTGTAATTTTAATCCACATACTTGTTTTACTTTCAGCATGGTTTAATATGGTATGTAATAGTATTCTACAAACGACAACACAGTACAAATCAAGTGGAGATTTTCTTTCCCTAAACATAATTATATAAAATGATTTAGTTGAAAATGTAGCTAAAAGAATAGTTAGGCAGTTCCATAGACCAAAGGTTCAAATAGATTTGTCTGGTTTGAACAAAAAATCTGGCTAACAGGAAGCGTTCTGTTTACCATGCTTTCTATTTAGAAGGCATGATTGCAGACTTGAAGCATTTGACTCAAAAAAAGCTTTTACAAATGGTTTTAGCTTCATCTTTCACTGGGTGTGTTATGTTAGTGCAAAAAAAAAAAAAAAGCCTATTATATATCATCACTTCTCACCAGCAGAAACACAGGACTGACAAACTTCCAGCAAAGTCTCCAGTAGATTCCTGGCTTGAAGCCCATCATTCGTTCAATGTCTTCACTGAATCTGTCCACCCCTGAGACATACGCACATGCACACACATGCACACACACACACACAGACCACACACAGTGAGGGAATACACTGATACACCTTATCAGCCAGCATCTGCACTCTCAGCTTGACCAGAAATCTGACCTTATAAATTATGCAGTGAAATTATAATAATAGATATGGAAGTGAGACAGTCAAGGCTGAGGAAGCAAAAATGAAAGATGACAAGTGATATGTGATATTGTCAATGAGTAATGCTGTTAAATGTCACACAAATCTAAATTAAATTATTATTCTATGAGTAACCCTGTTACTTTTTAATTTTTAACAATAACGTGTAAGAAATTTAGCATACAGTACGTCCTGGCTATGGCTTGGATTCGTAAATGTCTTGTTTTCACACAGACATTCAAGCTTTAAACCTCCTCAGTTAAGCCAGTGGAGGATTTATTATGAAGTGAGGCCTTCCGATTTCAGTAATCGTTCTTCGGCTCTTCACGGTTTCCATTACGGACATCTAATGTATGTATACATATGACATAATCCTATTTGATATGCAGTATATTTCAGAGAAGTCTATTTATTACATTACTTAGGAAGCATATGGTTTGCATTTGTGCTGTAAAAAATAATATTACCAAGCCATGTTGTGCCTGAAATTCCAATAGGAAAAAGAGAGGGAATGATATGACATAACCTAGTCTGAAAAATATCAGTGCGTCACAGTATTAATCAACCATATAAAAATTAAAATAATATTAGTTTTTTGTACTAAAGTCTCTTGTCTTTTCACATGCTTTTATATATAACAAAAAACCATCTAATTTTACTTCCTTAGAAGCTTTTTTGAGAATGATTTTTCCATATAATGGGCCTCATTGGGCCTCATTTATAAATCTGGTAAAAACCTGCTTTTCTTTAAATCATATAACTTGCATGAATTATGATGGATTATAAATTGCAATTATATTTTATAAACCAATTATACTGGATTATGGATTATTGGATTATGAATAAGGTTAAGTTGGTGCACTGAGGTGCTGCTTAGCCACAAACCTGACCTGACTGTCCTGAATCACCTACCATAGAACCAGGACACTCCTATGGCCTCCACAAGAACCCCAAACAGAATGGACGTCCCTGCAGCATAGTGATCCAATAAAGTGAAGACATAGATCCCTCCCTATGGACAATGATATCAGAGAAAAAGAAAAAAAAAAACTATTATGTATATTTTTTAAACTTCAGCGATGAACTATCATAAATTCAAGTGTCAATTCATGTAGTAACTTAGTTTAGCATTAATTCATCTGATAAATGTATAATCATTAAAGTCAATAATTATCTGAAATCTCATAATGACCATTGACCACATGCACAAAAAGCCATGTGAGCTCAGATACAAAAGCTCGCTGTATCTGACAGCCTACAGTTAAATTCTATGTAATGTTCATTTGTTCAATTGTTTTATATAAGCATGCAGAAAGCTGATATATCTTCAATATTTATTATCCTGCTTTTTCATAAGGCATGACATAGCTAAGTAAGTAATGCATGTCAAGCTCAGAACATATTTTGGAAATGTAACATTTTTTCATATGAGACATATGTAATCTCATATGAACTGTTCACTGCCTCAAAACATTCCCACTATCTTACTTCCACTGTTATATAATGACATGATTCATACTTTCGTTATGCACAGTAAAGCAACCAGGAAGGTCCCAAATGCAGTGATAAAGGTGAACAATTTCCTGTTTCTCCTTAGGATCTTGAAGTCATCTGTGAGTCCAGTGATGACTGCTTCCATGCCACCCATCTGAACACAGAGGACACAGTGTAGACGTCAGCGGAGGTTTAAATGTGAGTTTTTTGTACGATGTGTTTACTTTGCTTATCTGTTGACTGTTTTTGTTTCCGTTTTATCAGGATTTCCATTATGTGTTCCTGTCAACAAGATATTTTCCTCACAAGTTTGTTGGTGAGATCTTAGTGACAAAACAAGTGCTACAACATCATGTTTTGGGCATTTGTCTAAAATATATTCTTAAAAAGAGCAAATTGTGTGAAAAGATCTGTGGACAAAATGGTAAGTTTTTCTGTCATACTGTCAAGCAACAACAAATAAATGTTGTAGGTTTTGTTATTTGGACTGAAGTTTCCCGAATAGTCTGGGCACATGCACGTATCGATTTGAAGACTAATTTTATAACATTATTTTATCTTTATATATGCTGTTAAGTCTTCTTATGTTAGCATACTAATTAGCTTTAACAGTAAACATTTGCTGTGCAACTTAAAAATCCTCTCTGAATTTCTGTTAGATTAGCAGCTTGAAGTGAAGATATAAACATTTATCAATTTGGCCCTAAAGTTCTCTCAGAATTCCTGTCAGCTTAGCTAAAAACTCAGCTGCATGAATATCATTTAATAATCCTCTCAGCAACCCTGTTACATTAGCACGTTAGCTTGATGCCTAGCGTCAACAATAACGATATGGAACATTTATAAATCATACATCAAGCTAGCATAAAAATATCAAGATTTTATAGTTTTGACTTATCTTCACAGAAATCATGTCATTATCCTGCTCATAAAAGCTAATTGGCTAATAAAAAATCTGAAAAATAAAATGCTTGGACAAACAGTACTTGACATTAATGACATCCTTCTGTTTACTTTCATATTTGGACACAACTACATGCTACCATGCCCATCTTAAAAGCATGCCCACCCAGAAAATCCCATGTGTGGACTGTTTGGCACACATTAATTTCCATATATATCATCAAAAGGAGCCAGCATCTTGAAAAATTGATGTTTGCTGATTTGAGATTAAGATTTTATTTATTCCTCAGAAGGCTACTCACAGAGCTGTCAATGCCTAGGGTTAGAAGCATGATGAAGAAGAATATGGCAAAGAAAGTGGAACCAGGGAGAGTGGAAATGGCCTCCGGGTAAATAATGAATACAAGTCCAGGTCCTGCATTCAAACACACATCAGAAATAGATGGAGTAATACAGGGTGATATACCCAGGAATAACAAAACAACATACAGAGAACAGCAAGAACTTTATAAGAAATAGCACAATATTAATAATAAACAAAATATTACAGCTCAAACAAACACTACTGAAATACTCCACTCAGTGGACCGGTATTCATTACATTCATAGATTTTTGGATGTCAGTGATTCTATTAAATCATGTGGCGTGAGTTTCGTGTTAAAACTAATTTACTAAGCTGATTAAGAGCTGATAAAGAGATGTGACATACACACCATCTGTGGCCACTTCCTTAATGTTGACGCCATGCTTATCAGCCATGTAACCCAGCACTGAGAAGATGGCAAACCCTGAGAAGAAACTGGTGACGCAGTTTATGGTGCTGGTCAGGATGGCATCCCTGCAAGAGCACAATGCATCACATGTTTACATCAGTTAGGATTATAATATTGCTGTCTTGGATTGTTTCTTTGTCTTGGATTGCACCTTAACCCTCAATTGCTCAGCTGTATAAAATGAAATAAATTGTAAGTTGCTCTGGATTAGGGTGTCTGCCAAATGCTGGAAATGTAAATGATTTGGCATAATCCAAAAATTATTTTCATCAGCGTTTATCCTTTAAACTCTCCATTGCCCCAAACAGGGCAAGGTTGGATATACTGTATTGGCCTTAACTTTGGAGTTGTTTGTCACAGAATTATCACTCCAATTTTCTATCCAATCTTCTATCCCATTTAGTGTGTATTCCTGCATTGCATCCAGTGTTCCACTCCAGATCTGTGACCCTGACGAGGGTACTAAAGTTGAATGAATGTAATGTTTTAGGTCAATCCAAGTCATAAGGTTATGACTACAGCTAAAGGTTTTTTAAATCCATTACACATATCACAGATTCATCCAAATGGAAATTTTTATGCGATCCAACCTATGCAATGGCCAGTGGCAAATGCTGAAGCTATTTGCTAACTTGAAAAATATGTATATTTAAAATAATGTAAAGCTTGCAACTACTATCTATGATCTCTTCAATGAGTCAGTATGTGTTGTCACATCAACATGGACTCTTTCACAGGGTTTCTGCTATCTCCTAAACAAAATAAATCTCAGTTGACATTTTACTGGAACCATGTCTTGGCTCTGAGCAACTATTTTGTCATTTAATCCAAAGATAAGAGAGCCTTGGTTCCCCACTAGCATGAAACCAAGCTATTGTCCGTTGAAAGAGGGAAAAATAAGGTTAATGATAAATGGGACCTGTGTGAGATCTCATGTTTAATTACCTCATCGAGCTATCATCGGCCTGGTTAGCATGAGCACAGGCTTTAAACACAGCTCAACAAATGACTGCAGAGTAGTTGTTGGAGTGTGGTCCAGTGATTTTTGGTCTTTGTGTCAGAAATGTGGACAAATGTGGCCAATTTTGTAGTCTCCATTCATAGAAGTACAATTACAGTGTATGTGGAAAGCTTAGTACAGTGTCTCCTCAGAATGT
The DNA here is from genome assembly GCF_019097595.1 of Hemibagrus wyckioides. Taxonomy (NCBI): domain Eukaryota; kingdom Metazoa; phylum Chordata; class Actinopteri; order Siluriformes; family Bagridae; genus Hemibagrus; species Hemibagrus wyckioides. The sequence goes on along the minus strand of NC_080736.1, from coordinate 5,720,747 downwards.
AATACTTATTATGATATACAATTCTTGGCCTGGAATCCAAAACAGTAAAATTGGCAATGGTGTCTAAAGTGGGAAGGATGGCTTTCCTCTCTACTAAGTTAATCACAGTAACCATTCGTAGGTATCTGTGTGCCCCTGTATGTGGAAGAGAACAGTTAGTGCTTTACTCTGAAAAGCCATACTGTGACATTACATGAGCAACATATTGCAAAGATGCAGTGGTTTCACATGTCTCAAAAGAAACCACGTGCTAGTCCTAACCCTCTTTGCTCAGTTGCTGTCGTGTGATAGGGCAGAGCTAGGCAGCAAGTGGGAAATGGCTAATGAGAGGAAAATAGGGTAAAATCCCCCCTCCCAAGAAGGCATTGGCTTCTGCATCAAATTTAAATGAGCTCTTCTAATACTGTATGTGAAGCCAGTGGATTTAGGCAATAAATATGTTTTTGGTTGATTTCAGTGAGTTGTGTATCAGTTTATTTGGAAAAAGTAAAATAATATAATTTTATATAAATGAACTCACAAGAAAGGGGTAAATGTTAATCCTCATTACTAAAACTACAGTAACATTAACATTGGTCATGTGATTTGTTACAAACAATTTTCTATTGATGTGTCTCCCTCTGCTATCAGTTTCCTTGAATCTAAGCAGATTTAGATTTTTTGATCATTCATTATATTTCTCTATATTTAAAAAGGGCTTTACTGAGATATACACATGCACACCTAGCAACAACACAAAAACTCTTATCAGTAAGGCTTAACCTCTTCTATCTTCTATACTGTCCTTTGGACAGTGACACAAACCAGATATGACATGCTAAGAGCACAAATCTGACACTGGACACAGCTCTTATTTAATTAACCAACGGCTCCAAGGAGAAAGATGGAGATAACCATCATTTACCTGGACCACTGTCTATTTAATGACACTGAAAGATGGAAACGAAATGCACAGAGCTGCAGCGTACATGCTATAGTGCTGATGATGGGGGCCGTGATATCCAATCCCAACAGATCACATCAATCACTGTGTCTTACCTATAGCAGTTGTTGTCAAATTTATTGTAGCTGGCAAAGGCGATAAGCACACCAAAACCAGCCCCCAGAGAGTAGAAAATCTGAGTGGCAGCTTCAATCCAAACCTGCAACATACAAAAGACACCAATACATTCAGAGGCTGAGGCATGACATGTATAGATAACACTGTAAATGACAATATTGTACATTGATCAGAAGATTGTAGCTAGTCCCAAGAATAGTACATAATGTTAGAAGAATATGCTTTAGTGCTAATAGTTGTAAATAATATTTCAAATAACAACATAGTAATATAGTATTGATACGTTTTTCGGTAGTTCCAAATTCTAACTGAAGATGAGGCTTACTTGAGGATTGTTGAGCTTATTGAGGTCAATGTGGAGGTACGCACGAATTCCGTTCATAGCACCAGGTAGTGTGATGCCTCGGAAGAGCAGCACCAGAAGTACAATGTAGGGCATGGTGGCAGTGATATACACCACCTAGACATGATTAATCAAAATGTTTAATAAAAGTGTTCAATAAAGATATAAAGATTAGATTAAAAATACAATTACACATTTGTTTCCCACAAAATGTGAGAAAGTGAGAAATGCCTCCAAACACTTTCATATTTACTGACCACACTCATATATGACATATAACACTCTATAACTATAACTAGGCTCTCATGATCATCCCATGTAGTTACACTACATATTATTCATAGCATTGCCACCATGTCTGTGATGTATGAACCAACTTGCAGACAAACTTTAAATAAAATATTATGCAAAGCAATAGTGTGTATTATACTTCGCATAGTGTATTATACTGTCATTTCATTTTAAAAAATACGCCCAGGCTATTTAGTACCTTTCCAGATGACTTTACACCCTTCCAGAGACTGAAGTAGAGAATAAAGATGACCACCACGAGGCAAAGTATCAGCTCCCAGCGAGGTTCTCCCAGGTCACTGATGCCTTCACTCTCATGGATGCGCAGTACCTCTCGTCTAAGCAAAGAACAGAATTCCTGTATTTTATAATAATAATAATAATAATATTATAATAAGTCTGACAAATTTAAGATGTATTTCATATTATTATTATTTAATAAGTAATGTTTTAAAACTATGTTAATGTTTTTTTTCTGGGTTAGCAAGAAGTCTGTGATTTACACAGAATTTGTTGTTACTGAAATTAAAATGGTGTTCATGCTGTAGCTCATCTTTATCAAAGGAGGCAGAAGTCACAAAGCGTAAAGGAATGTCTCATTCGCTATTCAAAGAGCTGACCATCGGAACTACACACATATTCAGAACACACCACTCACATAAGCATCAGTGGGTTAATCAGAGGACGGACGACCGGAGAACGTTTTGTCCTGGCGGAGTCTATTTTATCAAATTAAGTTCAAACAAGCATGCATTTCAATGCTTTCAGGAACTCTTCAAAGCTGAAATCTTCTGACAGGCTTTGGGTTCTTATCAAACAAGACCGTGGCGTGAGTTAGTCATAGGGCTTGTGAAGTTATTGTATGAAACCAAACCTTATAGTAAAAAAAAAATGTAATAAAATTGGTGATGGAATACACACAAGTGAAAATGCTATGCATACTAGTTTCCAATTTTTGTGTCATGTGCCTGAATTTTGTTATTGCTCTTACGTTACCATATTTGTTGTTGTGTTTCCAAATGCGTTGTCATGTATTTGCTATTATGTTTCCAAATTTGCTGTCATGGTTCTGAATTTTCCCTCACGTTTCTGAATTTGCTTTCTGTTCCTGAATTTGCTATAATCTTTCTGAATTTGATATATTATGTTGCCAAATTTGATGTTGTGTCGCCGAATTTGTTGTGTTTCTAAATTTGCCTTTGGGTTTCCTTATTCGCTTGTGTTTCTAAATTTGCTATAAAGTTTCTGAATTTGATGTTGTGTTCCTGAATGTGCTGTCATGTTCCTGAATGTGCTGTCATGTTTCCAAATTTGTCTCTGGGTTTCCAAATTTTCTGATATTTCTCTAAATTTGATGTAATGTTTCCAAAAATTTGCCATTGTTTTTCGCTAAATGTTCCGTGTTTCTGAATTTGTTCTCGCGTTTTTAGTTTCGTAGTTGTGTTTGTTTTTTTTTATGTGCAGTTGTGATATTGGTTTGTTAATGCTTTGCGTTGACAGGCTACCACAGATGTATCCACCACTGTAGTGGAGTTCTGTGTCATATGGGTTGCATAGGATCATCAATGCATTAAATTATTTTCATGGAGTTGCCATGACACATCTGTGTTGCATTCCATATGGTCTGCAGGTTTTGTTGCTTATTACATTATCACCAGAATCTGAAGTCTTTACAATCTGATCTCAAACATAGCCAGGTCTTGCTCCTACCATAAATATAGTCAGTTATGTGGTCAGTTCTTTTAGCTAAACACATACACACCCCTGTGGGACTTTTCTCCTCCATCGGATCCAATTCCTGCTCAGTGGGTTTCCAAAGGTTTCATAATTTTATGGCTGCATAACTATGAAAAGATGAAAAGTACCACCCGTACACGGGGCCTCACCTCAGAAGAGATAAATATTATTCATGCTGTATTTCTCTTTCTACGTGTCAGGGCAAAATATTAGCTCCGCACATTCTGAGAAAAAAGCAATTATGATCCAGATGCCCAGAAGTTCAGAAAGGAAAAGAATTTAAGACCATTGTTCTTAAATGCTAAACAAACCCATATAGGAACCTACTGTTTTGTGCTTTTCCTTCCGAAATAAAAACTCTCATGAAGAACTTATTGTTTCCTGTTCATTTCATTCTTGTTCATTTCACACTACTTTTAGGTTGAAAACAAAAAATGGTGAACAAGCTTTAAGTTTGCCCTTCAGAACCCTTTGTGAGAATTTCTGTATATTCTCGTTGCCGTTTAAAAGTGATGCTGGAATAGTTGTCTCTGTGAAACATGGGAAAATATTTCTTTTATAATCTGAAGCAGATCTCATCTGTCTCTACTAAACCTTCCACAGACAAGGTTGAAAATTCTAACATCCTGCTTCCAATCTGAATTGACAGCTTTCTTTTATGGCAAAGTCCAGTGGTCTGAGTCCACCATGAAAATACAATCATCAAATAATACTTCTTAAATGATTCTTGCTGGTCAGAAAGTACTAAGCAATCAGCCTCCAATCAGCCTAGTAGCATGTCTTTGGACTGTGGGAGGAAACCGGAGCACCCGGAGGAAACCCACCAAACAGGGAGAACATGCAAACTCCACACACACAGTTTTTATAGCCTACTATAAAACATAAATAATAATAATAATAATAATAATAATAATAATAATAATAATAATAATGTATTATTTTCCTAATCACTACCTACTGACCTTCTTACTGGAAAGTTAACACACAATGCTGAGTCAATATCATATTATAGCTTTTAAGAGATTACTACACTTGGGAATGGTTAGGAGGAAACAGCTAACATGAATGAAATAAACATTTACCATTTAACAGATATATTTAGGATGTTTAAATATATGAATATCACATCATGAATTGCCTGAGAAAATTTTATACCTGTCTGTTTTTTATCATTATGTAAGAAATAGCACACAACAGACAGTCTTATACCCAGGTGATCTGGCAGCATGTTGCTCGTTTTGAATGTTTATGGTTACCATATCTAATGAAACACTAATGGAGACAAATTAGACTCTATTATTGCTTACATTAGAAAACTGTGTTTGCCATACAGGCCTCTTTAGGTGAGCAGCTACTATAGAAACAATCCCTATCATTAAACAAAAACAAAAAAAAAGCAGAAGTGCTAATGTGAGAAATTTTTGTGATACAAAAGAATCAGCAATGGCTATATGCAGTTTTGAAGGAGAATGCAGCTTCTTCTTTTACTTCCTTTTCTTTGCTGCTTCATCAACATGGAAGAAGCACCCTTATGCCTGAGATACAAAACAGACATGATCTTTGACCCTCCATAACATCCGCAAAGTCAAAAACAAACAATCTGTAATATACAGAATCTCCCCAATATCCAGACAGGATACTGAGTCTGATATTCTTTCTCCTTTACAGTCATTATTAGAAACTCCATGTAACATCTATTCTAAAATCAGAAAATGCCTTTTTCTCATGGTCAACTAAATTTAGATTTTCAATGGAGAATCCTTACTGACAAAATAATTATTTCAAAACTAGGTTTAATCTGTGTCTGGAAGAATTTTTTGACAACTACTATTACTTCCCACCCACCAGAGACAGAGATTGACTGGTAAAACAATGCACTGAAATGAAATGTGGGTGGTAAACTGGCTGATGAAACTTCCTCTTCTTGACATTGTCACACTTTCTATTCTGTAGAAGTCATAATTGATTGTCTACTGTAGAAAGACAGAGTGTTGACAGGTGACATAAATAAATCAGTGAACAACTTCCTTAATGCTGGGGTTGCCAGAGCTATCTATTGTTTTCTGTTACTTTAAATTGACTATATGGTGAAATGTCTTGAAAAGTGCAAAGCGAATCAGTGAAGACTTGCCAAACATAATCCAACAACAGAGCTGAAGAATCAATTCAGATTATGTTCATCTGGGAATGTTGCTTTCTTTCTGTGTAACTGCTGACCACAAGTTCTCCTAAGTGGGTCCATCCAATTGATATCCAATGTGTAAGATCATGGTTCTCACCCAGGGTTCTGTGAAGCATAGCTAGATGATCTGCATTTTAATGATACAGTTATCTAAAATATCTATTATTAAAGCTATATTATCGGTATTGCCTGGTGATCCAGCAGCAGTACTTCGTGCTCTTACAGGGTACTAACCCAGCCACTGAGGTATTAACTCTCAATGCTGGTCCCAACCCAAAAAAAACATGGGAAGGTTGCATCATGAAGGGCATATGGTATAAAACCTGTGCCAGTATCAAAATATATACAAATCAGATAATTTGCTGGATCTGCTGGAAGAACAACAACATGCCCTAATTGACTGGTTGGTCACTTGAACGGGTGCAATCCAAATCTTACTCATTCACTTTCATTAACTGCACTATGGGATTCCAGTTCAGCACCATGCATAGGTTCACATTCACAATACACCTAAGATCAATTTTTTCACAAAGCCACCTATTGGCATGTTTTTAGGAGATAGGAGGAAACTGGAGAACCCAGGGAAAACCCACATGGACACAGGAAGTACATAAACAGAAACTCCACAAACAGTAACACCATCTTGTAAGGCAGCGAGGCAGTGAGGAAGACACTACCTGCTGTGCTACTACACCACTGTAATCCAAACCTCATTAACTCAACAACAAGAAGTCTTGAAATTGCTTTGACATTGAAAATAATGATGGTATGAGGATGGTGGAAGGTTTGAAAATGACTAGAGTTACAATATATAGGTAAATATTTAGCCGCATGAGCATTAAATATTCAAAATCATTGGAGTATGATGATTAAATAAAATCTGTAGAAGTTTTAGTTTGTTCTTCCCTTAAGGGTGTCTGGTGTAAGAAAAGCACTGGTGTAAGACTCCAGCTGGATACACTAATGAGACTAATGATAGAGTCCTGCGCTTGTTTATTAGACTCAATGTCAGGCTTAGTGCAGGCCAATGACAGCTGAGGAAACCATGCATCATTAAGTAAGAGACCACAAGGAGAAAGGTGGCCATGTAAGAAACACAAGAGAAAGGCAAACTGTAATATAAAGATGAAAAGTACACAGACAGGGAGAAATTAAAGACCATATGATATGAAGATTATGTTAACTGCATTAAACTTCAAAGAGGATGTGTTTTATTGCCTGCAAGTTCAGGGTAGAATAATCAGCTTAAAAGCCTTGAGTTTATCTCTTGTAGCTTTCACTACCTTTCGCATATAGTATTAAACAGTTTTATGGCGAGTCTTTTGAATTTCACTTTAACAAAGACATCAAACACCAGCTTTCCGTGTTTAGATAAAACTATATTTATAAGGGGGAAGACCTCTGCCCAGTGCTTTGAGGTTTTCCAATTACAGTACTTCTCGCACTCAGGAATGCTAAACTACACATGTTTCCAAGAAGTCAACTCCTCTGCACTTTCTGCATTTATTTCCCTCTGTGTCTCAATGGAATTCCTCTGGTTTGTCTGGTAGCCTTCCACCGTACAAAGACATGGCAGTAGGTGGTAGCTATTATAAATTGCCCCAGGTTTAAATGAGTGTGCCATGTGATGGACTGGAATCCCAAACATGGCGTATGCTATGTTGCAGGATAGGCTGGATTCCCAGTGACCCTGACCAACAGTTGCATGAATGAATGAATGAATGAATGAATGAATGAAATCATTCTCATTAATAGTTATGCTGTTGATCCCAGTTTTTTGGAGATACAAAAGAAAGTTTATGCATTTTGACCAACTTTTAACATTCAGATATCATGATATATCATACAAGCAGCTGAATCAAAATGCTGCTAATCCATTGTGATTGGTCAGAAGGTGTTGATTAAGTTTCTTTTTAAAAGAGACTGGATCAGTAGTACAGACTGCAAGTTGTACTAAAATAGTTCTAAAAATCAAAAAGTTTATATTAATGCATTGGTTTAAATTCATTACACTTGGATATGTATTGCAGGTGCTCCTCATGAACTGATTAAAAAACATTACTAGTGATCTACTAGGGATCGTTTTTGGAAAGAGTCTCCAATGTCTTCTTTAATATTAAAACCACTTATAGCTTTTCATTGTTAGCTGACTGAAAATTCTCAAAGTCAGAACCCTTTAAAAGAATACTAGACCCTTAATGTGTGTTGCTGTGCATACATTAAATACCTTTCCTGCAAAGCACATGAAAACCCACTCAGTCAGACATCACTATAAATAAAGAGCACTAATATTCGTCTAGCCTGGTTGAACTGAAATAAAGCTCTTGCTAACGTATTCATTTTCCATAGAAAACCACAATTTCTAAAAGTAAGCAAAACATAGCTCAGATGCCTCAGCGTCCTGAGTACGAGGAATTCAAATTGTCTGGATTATGAGTGAACATCTGTAATATTGTTTTCACTTTAGTCGATCCTCACTTTATAATCATGGAGTCATGAATCACTGTTCGGAAATAAAAAACCTCTTTGTTTAAACCCTTGGGCTTTAGCAGCAGATTTCCAGGAACTTTCTTCTAGGGTTTGTCTTATTACAAGTGCACATGACTCACAAGGATGCAAATATGTATTGGCTAATAAATGTAATATAAAGGTGCAAATTATAATGAGACACGTACAAATACGTACAAATACGTACGACAAATACGTACAAAAATGAAAAATAAACTATTCTATTTATCTGACAACTGATATGAGCAGGTGCTCAATGTCAATGCAAAAACTTGCTAAATCAAACTAATCATTAAAAATGAACTGATTCAAAAAAACAGAATCTTTTGACTGGAAATGCATTCATTCAAAATCAGATCCAGCAATCTGGTCCCATAATGATACACCATAGTATTTATAATTAGGAGGTTTATTTTTAAGAGAGCTCCAAAAACATTCTGAATGCCTCGCACATTATTCTTCCTGCTGGACAGAAAATTTTCCATTCTAAGTTTCACTCCATATACAACACAGAAGATTGTTGGAATGCAAACTGCTCTACTTTAAAACAGCCACCCAATGCCCATATGCCCCACTGCTTTCAGCTAGACCAAATCAATTATGGCACCTTCCACGCTCTACTACTGTTAACGATTAATGCCGGAAACCATTCAACACATGCCATCAGCAGGGGGATCCAATTTAAAGCAAGGTTTTTCCAGCTATTCCTACTTAATCTAAAGAAACACATCTTAAGCTGCCAACCGATGGTTTATGGAAACGCTGCTAACACAGAAAAACTGTGGTGGCAAAGAGATGGAAAATAGAAAAAAAAAAAAAAAAGTTTATCATAGCCGCCATGAAAACACTATTAATACACTATTGGTAGTTCAGTGGATAAGGAATTGGGCTACTGATTGGATGGTAGTGAGTTCAATCTTAGGACTAATATTAAAATGAAAATTTCTAGTCATTACACACTGTACTTTGGGTTTAGATTGATTTTTAGAACAAATCTGAAAAACTGCATGGCAGTGTTAATGGAGACTTAATGGAGGCTAAGAGTGAATGCACTTAATCTATCCAGAGTGGAAAAATGAAAAGTGAAAGACGATACTGTTGTCCTCAAAAAAAAAAAAAATACATTTGGCTCAGCAACTCACTGATGCAATGCTAGGAAACATTTGCTAAGCACAAATAAAATATAAGATGTGACATTAGGAACGGTTAAACTCACTCATAGAACTCAGCAGCAGGCGTTCGCTTGTACTTGGCGTAGGAGCCATTGCCCAAGAGAAACGAGCCATTGATGAGCTTGGGGTCTTTGCACAAGTGGCTGTTCCAGGTGTTGTTACAGTGCTGCCAAGGCAGCTCACTCGTGAATGAGGAGAACAGGTAGTACAGAGACCATGCTATAATAACATTGTAGTAGAAGCCCACATACAAAGCTATGATGATCACGGTATAACCAACACCTGTGGACAGATGGGATAAATGATTTAGTGCATTTTTAAAAAAAAAATTAAAATGGACATGCTTTTAGCTTTTTTAGATCAAGTTCCTATAGTGTGTTTAGATCATGTCGGAATTGCAGGGAATTACAACATGGTTTACGATGGAAAATAAAAAAGTGACATTTATACAAAAATTCAAAGTATGTTTGAGAGGGACTTTGAGAGGGTCATTTTTAAAATCTAAAAGCTCATAATTACCATCATTCTACCACAACATCAACATTTCTACATTTCTATAGAGGTTTTTATTTGAAAACATTTCTGGATGAGAAATTGCCTGTTCTAGGATTCTACATAAAATCTCTAAGGGTTCCCCCTGAAAGAAAAAAATAAATAAACAAAGGCTCATTTTTACAGCAGTGAAGGGTTTCAATCTCCCAAGTTGATAGCAAATCTAACAGTTCTACTAGATCCAGATGTGTGCTGCAATTAAAGGAAAACTGTGATAGTAAGGTTTTGGGCCATGTTGACACACAAGAACAGTGTCAGTGCTGAAGGAATATCAATTTTTCCAAAAGAAATTCCCTCACTTGGTGTTTTGGTGTAGAGAGCTGTCTAACATGTGACTAATAAATCTCCCATAGGTGTCTAATTGAGCTGAAAGCCAATGACTGTGAAGGCTAGTGCATGTAACATCAGCACTTTCATCCTGATCAAACTATTCAGTGAGCTCTTGTGCCCTGTGGAGCCATCCTGGAAGAGACCACGCCCATCAGAATAGAACATTTTTAAAGACTTGTAATAAAAGAAAGAGATTTTAAAAACGCACCTTTGAAAACAGGACAGATCTTCCATACAGTGGCTGCCCCTTCTCTGTTATACTGACCCAAAGCCAGCTCCATGTAAAACAGCGGCATTCCCGCAATGAACAGGAACGTGATGTACGGGATCAGAAAGGCCCCTGAAGAAAGGATTTGCATGAAGGAAACATAACGAAAAAAAGATCGAAAGAAACTGAGAGGATTATCTAAATACTGTAGTTTATCCTCTAAATACGAGAGGATATACTAAAACTTGGTGGTGCAATACATAAACAATTATCTATATTCTATCTAAAGCTAGGTGATGATCAGTGATCACACTGTATACTGACAGCAAAACAACAAAACCCTGTGTTTTATATTTGTATTTGATATCTTCTTTTTATATTGTACAACTCTAATTTCATTGCAGAGGCTTACAAAGTAGGCACTAGAGCACTAGTTGATACGGGGTATAGGATAATCTTTGATTTCAGACCCAGATCTCATGCTCATATGTCTTTTTATAGAAAGCAGATGCCACATACAGATGAGCCACAGTGTTTGATCAGAAAATATCAAGGCTTCATATCGTCCTTGTTTTATGGAGGCATGCAGGAAAACTTTTGATACTCTAACCTAAATGAACTGATCTGAAAATGTCAACACAGAAAAGATACTATATTTACACTGATAGTACCTTTTAAACATCAACACTTGTACTCCTTCTCTAAGGAAACAGCACAGCGCTGGACTGTCAGTATCCTAGCTAACATTTGTCACTTTCCCATCGGTTAAAATCTGAAAGTGGGAGGAGATTCTTTCGAGGTTACTGGATGATGAATTTGGGAAGCATAATTAGTAAAATTTATCATTTGAACCAGGACACCAGGCTTACCTCAGTCGATGTTACGCTCTCTTATAGAGTGAGTTAAATGAAGTGAGCTTGTATTGATGACAGCACATAAAGACAATAATTTAATGCAAATGTTTCACAGCTGCATACTCTCTGAAACACAGCCAAGGGTGCCAATACTTTTGAAATACATTGCAAACTGTACCAGATAAAACAAATTGGCTCAAAAAAAAGAGTGAATATGAAGCTATGTTGTATTTATCCCAACTGGAAGACTGCAGATTTCGTTTGGATCACAGAATAGAAAAGTGGTTAAGTAAATAAAAACCAAATCTGAATCAATGGATTCCTGTTAAATGTCTGGCTTCTTAAATCTGCCACAAAAAAATTTCGAGGAGAGTGAGTGAGTAACTTTGGCAGACACTGCACTAACCTAAATTTTGATTTTATGTTGTTAGTGAAGCAATTCCAGCCAGAGACATTAATCAGGGCATCTGTGCTAGATGATCAACTGATAATCGAAAAATTAATGACTTTTTTTAAGCTCTGCTCATACATCTACGTTTGCATGGTACCTGTACAATAAGGGTAACCAAATGCTGCAACGGTACTTAACTTCTTCAAGGATTGGCAGTGGAAATAACTACAATGTGGAGGATTATGTGTATTTTTCTGATTCAAGCAGCACTACTCCATTCAGTGGAAAAGCTTTTAAGTGTGTTAAAGTTAGCACCAAAAAATAAAATACTCAGAAAAGCACCTGTCAGAAAAGTACCTGCTCCAAATAGACTGTGTTTTAGTTCATTTAATAGATGGAACAATTACATACTGCATACTAACAAAATATTAAAAAATACTCAAACACACTAAATAGTAAAACATGAAGTTTGTATCTAAACTCGTTTTCTTTTGGAGTTTGTTGTTTTTACTTAGCTTGCAATTTTTCAGTAAATTTGCATTTACAGACTGAACACATGCCACATCTGTATTATGTGCAAGTTAAAAGTGCTAGAAAGTAAACCTCTAATAGCATAACAAAAACTAACGGTATGCTAAAATCTTGTCTATTATTACTTCATTTGGTCACGTGATCTAATCAACGCAACCTCCTGTCTTCCAGCACCACTGAAGCTAAAATTTGTCATCCACAATACAAAGTCTGCTCAGATCACTTCAATACGCTGTCTATCTTTTTTCAGCCTGTGTTCTTTTTAAGGACTGATTTCTGTGCTCTTCCATCCCTACATCCATGTTCATTCTCCCATGTCCTGGCCTCATCATTGTCCCTTATAATGCATGTTCTTTAGTTTCTTAACACCTAAACATTGTGCCACACTACTTCAAGAATCTCTAGGACCTCTCTTCTATCTCCTCTTTTAACGGCGACCTGAAAAAGTTTCTCAGCACTTTCGTCTGCCTTCCTCCACTAGCTTGTTCTAACAAATCCAAGGTTTTGAGATGTACTTTCTGTTGTGAAGCAACCACGGGTTTGAGAAAGGTGCTAGATAAATGAGACTTACTGTTTTTACTATAGTTATAAGTCGTAATAGTAGTATCCACTCTACTATGACATATCATGCAGACAACACTAATAAACTCTTCTATGTGCGGTGAATAATGTAGGAGGAAATGCCTCTCATCTTCTATTCTTCGATTGAACTGTTGATAAGTGTGTAACTGCTTGAGGGCGATCTAAAATGGTCTGCAATCTTCTGCTATTTTTGTTTCTCTGAGGATGACATGGAAGATTTCAGCACATGTTGGACCCCATCTAGTCTAGAATCTCCACTGGATCATATGTTTTAAAGGGTTTGCTTACAGTTGTATGACTTTCTTGTATTATTGTTGTATGAACTCCCCATTTCTACTGTACACATAAATACTCCTGTCAGTTTGGTTTGGAACTCGTCAGGTTTGTAGAACAGCATGCAAACACTTCTTAAACCGGTCTGATAAATGGTAGAGGTCATCTGTGCAATAATTTTGAAAAATTACATTCTGCACACTTGACCTAGCACTTCAATTACATGAGCATTTCGGTGCACGCGCTGCGCTGTTGTTAGTTAGTTAGTAACACAGGCATCACGTTTCTTTTCGAGTACTCACCTCCGCCGTTTTTGTAGCACAGATAAGGGAACCTCCACACGTTGGCCAGGTCCACAGCGAAGCCGATGACGGAGAGCAGGAAGTCCAGTTTCTTGCCCCATGTCTCGCGCTCTGGCGTCTCAGTGCACGTGTGCGTGCGGGACCTCGTGTACTGCAAGCCGTTGCGCTCTTTGACCAGGATGAGCTCCACATCCTTCTTCTCCACGGCGTACGGTTTGAGCGGGGCCACCGACGCCAGCTTGTGCTCGGGCATCACCTGCACGTTCATGATGGCCGCTGATGTGCATGCGCTGCCTGGAGAAAGGCGGGATGGGTGGCCGGCGCTCGATTCGATACTGGCGAGGATGATGATGTTGATGATGCTGGGAAGGAGGACTTTGAGTAAGAGCAGGGTGATAAGGACGAGTTTTAGTATTGGCTAGCCTGCTCCTCTGCTTCATCAGCTGTAAAAGAGAGACAGAGGAAGGGATGAGGAGAAAAAAGTTACTGAACTGATAAACCGAAACGCACGAGAGTGCTTTGTTTTTTTTTTTAATGGATTCTCAAGATATTAAGTTATACAGTTACAAAGTTGTAAGCTTATTAGTTAAAAAAGGCAAACATTCAATAATCAATACCTAAAGATGTTAAGGAATGTACAGCTGTTAATTATTCGCTGGCGCGTTAACAGCAAGTTCTCGCGCGTACCTCTGTACAGGAGTCATTAAAACTAATCCATGCATTATAGATTAACTGTTGTGGTATGAATCGAGGCGCTGTTAAATTAAAGTTAACTTCCGTCTGTCGAGTAACGCATTTAAAGTCGAGTTTAAAGTCCGTACTTGTGAGTCGGAGGTTGTTGGTCCATGTCCGGCTGCTCGTGCGCTCCGGACACGAATGAGAAGCTGCTGCCCATTCTCACAGGAGCTAGAAGTGTCCCCTCCCTTAGAGTACAGGACTATTTAAATTGGCATCCTCCTATTTTTCCACGTGGTATTTTATATCTCAGCGTGCTTCTTATACGTTTATTTATTTCATTTCCATTAGTTATGTTGCTTTTTTTTTGGAGTGCAAAAAAAGAATAAATGAATAAGTCAAATAAAATATAAGTAATACTAAATAAATAAATAAATTGTAACCAGTTCGAGTAAATTGTTATAGCAGCCCAAAATTTGTTAACTCGTCGTCATTAGTAAGCGCACACAGTGTAACACTGGCCATCAAGCCAAAAAGATATTGCCTACATAATGTCTAGAAAATTTGATTTGATAAATCTTACACCCTTTTCCGGTTGCCGCTCTGTCTTAACAGGCATTGTGGAAAATTCGACAAAATGAATCTCGACTCCATGTGATTGTACCTAAGTGACTCCGTGTGATTGTACACTTCACAACAAATTCTACCTCAAACAAATCAGAATAGTCTTGCGATGCTTTCCAACACATGCCAGGTAAGCAAACCAGCTTATTTATATCCCATTCAGATATTTACTGAAATGAGCCAACTTTGCATCTCAGGTGTTTTATAATGGTGGAAAGTTTAGGGAACATGGACGTGAATAAGAAAAAATATTTGGGTGAACCCACACGGTTAACCTTGGTTCCCAGTTCCTACATTCTCACCAAAAGTTTTGCAAAAAAAAGAAGATAAAAACCAAGACCTTCTTAAAAAGTTATAATCTTCAGTTTAATTGTATGTTTCTCTTCTCTTCTTCTTCATAGATTCAATTACCTGTTTTCTAAGAAGCAGTAAAAGCATCATGTTCCATGTGTAATCGAATCCTGCACGGCTTTAGCCAAAGGCTACGATTTCTATTAGATATGGGTGATCAGTTCATCCCATTAAAGTCAATGAATGTCCATTTAAAGCTTTCCAGTGCTTCTTTTATGAAACCTTTACGGGCCTGTTTTGGGGTGTTTTTTGTTGATACTCTGGCAAAGATTAAATAACATAAGGAATCTGGTTACGTAGACTGATTTATGCACTCATTAAGCTCATTTTCTCTCTATGGGAACAGGAATTTGTTCATACCACTTCAGTGCCATACAGATGGGAGATGGCGACCCCAGCAAAGAACAAACAAACAAGATGTTCTCGCACTGTGGCATACCCCAAACATGGATCCTCCATCATCATCGATCCTGTGAGAACTATCCGTTTCCACGAAATCTGTTCTAATGGAGTGATGAAAACTCATGACTGTTTTTATAAGACAACAACAACAACATTTCTGTATGTTTGCTCCTTTGTAAATTTCAGAAACATGACATGTAGTGGATATGGTATGGTAGTCGTTTAACCTTTTGACCTTTGAATGAGAAATACCCAAAGAATAAGGTGTTTATAGCAAGGGTTGCCACTGAACTTTCCAGTGTGATCTCATGCTTGTAAAAGAGTAACATCTAATTGTAAGATAGTTATGTTACCTATGGAGGTTTGGATTTGGGTTAGTTAATGATTTGCATTTGTTCTTATAACTGATCAAAACATCATCCTACTTCGTCATGACAGAGATGGTGAACATCAAAATTGAGCGAACATACATTTTATGACTTTTCAAATACAAAGTTTATAGAGATTACATATTGCCTTTTGCCTATGTTTGATAGGTGGGATGTATCTAATATATATATGCCTTAAGGAGCCTGTAGTGTACATGCAACTAAACATTTTGGTAAATGTTAGCTTGTTAAGAACATTGTCAAGTTTATCTCATGTTTCTTCTATGTATCGTCCAACCACAGAATTATAGAAAAGGCAGGTTTAATGATAAAAGCTAAGCATGGCCAAAATAAAGACAAGAGGAGGTTTGTGAGAAGTTTCTGTTTTTCAGGAGATAAAATGCTATAAAATCCTTGACACTGGTTCAGTGAGAGGATACATGGCAGGTGTTGGAGAGCCTTGGGGCACTGTGTGAAAGGTTGATCATTAGGCTAAACAAAGAGCAGACCTGTGTTTGTTTTTCTTTCTTTAAATTACATTACTTTCAGAGGCCTTTCAGATCAAAATCGCAGGTTTGCCGAATCAGCCAAAGAAACAGGAAACAGTAAACAGTGTATATTATTACTGTACCATGCCAGAACAAACTCAAGTTGAATGAAAAGATACATAGCTTGAGGTTAAGCGAAGTTAAGCAAGGGATTCCCTTCCGTACATTTTCCTAGAGCTTCACTGATATGGAATTAAATTGAAATCTTGTAAATCTGATTGTTTAAGACATACAGTATATGCAGATTTCTAATGGGATAAAATTGACGACACAATCCAACAGTATTTCTTCTAGGCTAAAGTCTTCACATATTTTCTGAAACAATATTAAGTTCGAAATATCTTTGTTGCTCCGATTAAGTACCTCTTTATTTTTCTTTTTTTTTACATTTTAATAGCTTTTCCAGTTTAGTGAATGGTCTAAACACCTCTCTAAAAGGTAAATCTGTGCTACACTTTGCTTTAGTTCATCAGACACATCACACCATCATTCAGCCATGTCATACTGCCAATCAAATCATCTGCAGGTTTTGTTTAAACTGATCAGTGTTACCCTGATACAACACACGTGTGGTCCGAAGCATAAACAGTGCATATTTGAATGGATATGTGAAAACCACACGATCAAATCCCGACGTTCAAGTAAAATCATCAGTAATTAAAAGCAATAAACATTACAGTTAATGACATGTATTTCTGAAAAACAAAAAATCCAGGAAAAATAAAGATGCCTTTCGTTTGCCTTGAGAACATACTGAACTCTTCACCTTACATACAAACAGCGTCTCATTGTCCAAACCAAGTTTATTTGGATGTTTCAGATTATATAAATGGCCTACAAAATTAGATTATTATCATTAGTTACTTCATTATGGTTAAATACACATTTTTAAAAAAATCTAATTAAATGACAATGTCATAATGATAACACGTATTACACTGTATGACAGAATGACATCAGTGTGCTTATAGTATAGTGTATATGTTGGCAATTATCTCATTTCAATCCTACACATGATACAGGGTAGGGAATTGATGTGATTATGTGAATTAAAGAGAAAAGAGAGCTCAGAAGGCTATTCAGAAGGGAATTAGTATTGTAGGTTACACAAATACCGTTCTTTTCCTTGACTACCAACATACAAAGCTGCAAAAACACTGCTCGATATGTACGTCATTGTTAATTCATCCACGTGTCTCTGCTTGCACAAACATGATCTGCAAAAGACAAGAGAAAGACAGACCCAACAAAAGGTCCCCTGTAGGTTTATTAGCAGGAAACTAGGTGTGATTTGATATATATATATATTTTTCCATCAGTATATTTTTAATCTAGTGATTCTACATCGAAGGTTAAAGTCATTTAATACTATTCATATATTTCTTCAAATTAGAGTTATTCTGTTTCTTATTACAGTTTCCCGTATCAAAAGATTTTATTTCATTGCATTATTGTCCTTTATAATCATATAATCCCAAAGTTGTCATATTGATAAGTACATTTAAGTAATGAGTAAAAGATGATGGCACATGCTGATAACGTCAAAGGAGAAAAAACAGCAACAACAAAAGGCTTGACACAGACTTTTTTAACAGCAGCCTCTTCCAAATGATTATATTCCTCTTAAACAAATTTATCATTCTTCTTATACAAAGATATTTACGAAGAATTACATCGGCATTGCGTATTTTACACAATATCTTTTTAGATATAACTAGTGACTGAAACAAATTAGTTCCTATTTTCACTTATGTTATAAACATCTATAAGCTAGCTCTATATAGCTGTTACTATAGAAACAACCATGCACCAGAACTGTGGTAATATTAACCTGAGATTGGTTTGGCCATAGTGCTGGCTGCAAGACAAGTCTGATTCGAGAATTTAATGTGCATTAACTGAAAAAATGACTAAACAATGAGTATGCACAGCTAGTGTTAAGTTTAACCCTGTGCCTGGCTTTATGAGTCTTGGTATCACGTTAAGTTCCCGATTTGAGAAGTGAATCATCATCAGATGACAGAGCTAAAGGAGAAGGAAAGCTGACCTCTCTACTGACCTTATATTTGTACTTTAAAAGATATAGCTATTTTACCTTTGCTTTGAATATTGTCATAGAGAATAACTTATGTACCTGCATATGTATGACCCTGCATCACTGAGAGACTTTTGAAGGTTAAGGTTGGGCTGAACACATGAATACATGTGTACAGAATCCTCATGAGGTCAGGATTGGAGAAAGAAAAGTACAGAGCTTTCGCTAAAACATTTTATTACCACTTTACTCCTTATTGCTGGTTATTCTCTCCTACTCTGGAATATCTTAAAATTCATCCAAGTAATGTCTCTGTATAGTGCATTTTTGTACAACAAATTGGAAATGTAATTAAATTAAGAAATCACAGAAAATACTTCTCTGGATCTCTCTGAAAATATTGGAGACAAAGACGCAAGTAGAAAACCGCAAACATGAACAATGACCTTTTCAACTCTTTTGCAGGCTAGCTTGCTCTTCTGTGTCTGGGAGTTGCTTCGATTTCAGCCACGATTGCATAAATATTTCCTTGCTCTTTCCTTAGAAGAAAAGGTCTGTAAGAATCAGCACGGTGTCGTCCAGAGTTTTCGAGGAAGGGCTGTCCTGTGTTTGTGTTTCACCCTCCGGGAGGTACCGTTATTGTCCCTTTTGCCCAAGGCCAAGACTTTTTCCTCAGATCAAAGAGTGCTACAAGTTGTGCTTACTCAAGAGGGCTGGGGTTGGGGAAGCTGTGGGTGGCTGGGGTATGGCAGCCATACAGTACAGTATAGAAAATACACACCCACTGAAACACACAGAAATGTGACACATTGCTGCGAGAATTCATAGTGTTGCAAACAGTGATGCTCAAAGTACTGAACTAATATGTGGTGTGTTACACATTTACTTACCACCACCTTATATTGCATTTATGCTTTTAGTTAACACAACACTGTCGAGCATATGCATTATATAAAATAGGGATTATAAATAAACACAAATACATCATTCAGATTGAGCAGGAAATGTTTTCTAAAAAAAAAAAATCCAAATCTGAATAGGAGGTGACAGTATTAGGTGACTTACAGCATATATTTACATACATTTAAATACAGCGTGTATTTAGATCAATTGAACACAATATTAAATAATTCCAATTCCACAATTGCAATGGACCAAAATTTAAAACCTTTCAGAATACATAATGGATGCTTCACATAAAAATACAATCACTGACATAGATAGATAGATAGATAGATAGATAGATAGATAGATAGATAGATAGATAGATAGATAGATAGATAGATAGATAGATAGATAGATAGATAGATAGATAGATAGATAGATACTTTATTGATCCTGAAGGAAATTCCAGATATCCAGCAGCAATAGAGACAGTAACACAAAGACAGGTTGTAGACTGCACACTGTATATCTTACATATAGTCAGTATACACAGGGTAATGATAACTGACCAGAAGTTGCTAGTGCAATGCTAAGAACAAAAACTACAAGATATATAAGAAGAATATATCTGAATCACGTTTTAAAACGGAAGGGTGGAAAACACAAATAAGAGAAATGAGGTTAATTGCAGTGCAGCCCTTGATGTGCAATTTCATATGTAACAAAGTGACAGTGCAAATAGTATTAATTGTTCAAATACGGCATGAGCAGCATGAAAGTGTCAATGAAATTGAGTCTGATTGTAATGGCAAGATATGCAATAATGAGAGTAACTGAGCAGACCCTGTATCTAACAGATGAGAGAGTTATACATATAACACTGTGATGTATATAGCAGACAAGGCTTAGCCTAGATCTCCAAGACCAAGTTACCATGTCCCTGCAGAGAGGTGTTGAAGAACCAAATGGCTCTTGGAACAAAGGATTTCCTAAGTCTGTCTGTTGAGCAGCTTTGCGACAGAAGTCTTCCACTGAACACACTCCTCTGTTTGCAGAAAACTATGTGCAGTGGGTGGTCGGGGTTGGCCATGATGGACAGCATTTTGTTTAGTGTCCTCCTCTCCACTACTTCCTCGAGAGAGTCCAGCTCCACACCAACCACCGAACCAGGTCTCAACTGACCAACTGGTGATGGTGATTTTGTGATGTTGTAATGATGTGATGTGTTTGTGTAATATTTTTAAAGGAGTGTCCAACTTTCCAAAACAGAAAATCACATTTTTATCACATTAATTTCAAGAGAGAAATAAAATGACAATGGATGCTGTGGCTAGTTTAAGTGACAGGAAATAATTAGTTTGGACATTCCACAACATTAAATTTATAATAATTGGATAAAAATAATAATTCATTCTTGGATTCCCAACTGAACACAAATAAATGAGAAAGCAATGGAAGCATGCAACATCTCCTGTACTTGCAGGGTGAATATGATTAACTGGCTACTATTTGGCAACTTGTCAATTAACTGCCTTCTTGATGGCGTTGACCTTTCTTTAGAAGAGCATCGGATCAGTCTCCACTACATCTGTATACACAGACACCAGCTTGTCCAGACCCCTTTATCCAATCCTCATTTGGTTGGTGCAAATCAAACCTAATTAGTGACATTGATTGTTTACGATTTGACTAGACAGCTTTAACCTGAGGCTGCTCCAAAATGGGTCCAGCAATATAAAGGGAAAGCGCTGAGAAATAGAGGGGAAGGTGGGAGAAAGAGGCAACAATGTTATTTAATTGATTATATGCCATCTCATCAATTGTGGTTACAATGAAATGGGGTTTTTTTTGTCTGAAAAGGTTACAACAAATTGACGGTGGAAATCACAGCTGGTGATCACAGTGTACCGAACAGCAGGGATTTAATGAAGTGAGCTGCGTGCCATCATTCATCCAGCAGGGCCTTACAAGGGAGAGCATCAGTCTTCTGTAGGACACCGCCATCATCATTATTGACCCAGGAAATTAATATTGTACATGAGATAATTTTGAGAAAATCATTTATTATACATATACTACATGCTCAATCACTATCTTTCTTTCAATCATTATCTTTCGTGTTATTCTGATGGACAGTACGGCATGGTAACAAATTGACTGTCCAGCCTTTTGTCGTTATCTCCAAATACCTCTATTTATTTTGGCTACCCAAATCAGTGTAATATAAAAATTTTATCACACAATTTAATGATTCAGATTTGATTTAACCTGTGATAGACTTGTAATAGGTGACACGGTGGCTTAGTGGTTAGCACTTTTCCCTTACACCACATTTAGGATTTCCAAATCTGCCGAATGTGTTTGTGTGGAGTTTGCAAGTTCTTCTCATGCTTCTGGGGCTTCCTCTGGCTGATTTGCATCTCTAAATTGTCTGTAATATTTGAATATGTGTGTGAGTGTGCCTTGTGATAGGTTGGCACCCTGCTAGCACTCCCTGAGTCCTTTGGGATAGGCTCCAAGTTCCTCAAAACCCTGTGTGGGATAAGTGGTACAGAAAATGGATAGACCGATGGATTCCTTGTAGAATTTGTGCTATGCTCAATCGCCGTGGTCAGTTTTGTGTTTGCGTCTCTGTCACTGAACATTTTATGGCTTAAGCAGAAAGGAATTTATGTTAAAATTTCAATGAATTCAGAAATCATGCTGATACTAATGCATATATTTTGCCCCTGGTAATAAAGCTCCAATTCCACTTGATTAAATACAGTTGCAGAAAGTGACACACTCTCCAGTGTCACCTAGATGAGGAGGAGTTCCCTGTTGAGTCTGGTTCCTCTCAAGGTTTCTTCCTTATATCGTCTTAGAGAGTTTTTCCTTTCCATAAATGCCTCTGACTTGCTCGTTAGGAGCTTCTGACTCATGAAAAATATTCACATATTCAATTAACTTCATTGAACATTTATTTCCAACAGATGTCAGAACTTTTTATATTGCAGAATTTTTCATTCTAAGAGCAATATTTGTAAATAACACAGAAACATATCATTTCCCAATCTCAGGATATGTACCTCTTAGTTTTCTCCTAGTGAAGTGAATGCACTGTATATGTTACAATAAAAACAAGCCACAGAAAACAGAAGATAACATCATTTAACTATCATCAAGTTTGTCCTCAAAAAGTTAAGTATTTGTATACGTTTTCATTATTACGACTTTTCCGGATTTTCCTCATGTTTGTTTAAGTATTACATGCTTAATCTAAACTCTAAACCAGTCTACAGAAGGAAACAGAGGATGATTTACACATTTTCTGATTCACAACACGTTTTTATCTTCCAAAACATCTCATTATCCACCATAAAACATTCTCTATACTTTTGACCTACCATTCAACCAGAGAGAAGTTTCAACATGTACATAAAGATAAATACTTTTGGTTTTTATAGGCTCTGGATAAATTACAGCCACGTGACATGCTCGCTTTGCTTTGTAACCTTTTTCAACATATTGCCTTTGTAAATGACTTTGAAAGATTGATGATGACACACACACACACACGTGCACAAATACACAGACGACCCAAAGACAAAAGGTGTGTGTACATACACATGTAAAATGGGTTTCTGGTGTCACCTGGTGGAGGACTGCAGAATAAACACATTAAATATTTTTAGCCTCCACCAGATTTCCACAAAATCTTCTATTTATGTTTCAATCTGTTTGTCTGGTACATCTGAAGACAAATGAAATCATTATAACTGGTGTTATTGTCTATAATCTAGTTTTATTGTAACATAAGCGGTGTGATTAAAAAAAAAGTAACTGTAACTAGTAACCTCTTACAAGCTTATAAACTGGCCTATTTTAACCACGGGGAGTGAGACTTTAAGAGAATGGAGAATGCTAACTCTTTTTAATATGAATGCAAGTACAAATTTTCCACACCAAGGCCCCTAAGCAGTAAGAGAGGCAGAGGGTAAAAAGGAGGGAGGGAAAAAAGACATTAGGTAGAACACATGGTCATTTAGATACTGTGATGAAGTCAGAAGGTGTAGAATCCATTTGCACAGTTTAATAAGCAGAGAAAACAATCCAAAACAAAATGAAAAAATCACAAAAAAAGTACCAAAACACAATCCAAAAGATGAGCAATCCAACAAACAAAGAACAGGGTCGAAAAACAGATAAGCAATGGCAGAGAAACAAAGAACAGCTCTGTAGAGTAGAGTAAACTAACAAAACTTTGTGTAGAACGAATGAAGATGCTAGTTTAAATGTCCCTAATGACCGGAAGTGATCCGAAAATTGTTCAATACCCACCAGAGGGCTCCCTCTGGTGGGTTGCAGGGGGACTTGGTGATGGAGTTCTTACGGAACCCCTCCTATAAACACCTTCCGATGGTGTTCTCCTTCTGGGGTGACCTTGGGGTTGTAGGGTGGGTTGTTCAGGATGGTGTCTATGGAAGTAAGGGAGGTGTAGGTGACTAAGGCTGAAATGGAGGGGTCTAGCATATCATTAGCATTGACCCAGGACCTCTCTCCTGCACCATACCCCTCCCAACCTACCAGATATTGGAGGTGCCCTCTTCTCCGGGAGTCCAGAATTTCATGTACTCGATCTCCTGTGTTGGTGGAGGCATGGTGTCAGGGTTCTTTGAGCGAGTGGAGGCGTGGGCAGGTTTGAGGAGGGAGGTGTGGAAGGAGGGAGAGATGCCATAGTCTGGGGGAAGTTGCAGGCGATATGTAACAGGGTTGATTTGTCACACAATTTTAAAAGGTCCAATGTATCTCCTGAGTTGTATGCATGGTAATTTTAACTTAAGGTTTTTGGTGGATGATCAAAAACTAGTATGCTGGATGTGGACGTCTATGGAAATTGGCTTGTAACCTTTGTATACAAATAGACTGTTGGAGGCGAACATGCATCTCTGCTCTTTTGGAACCAGTCATCAACAGCCAGGACGTCAGAGGGCTCACCGGACCAGGGGAACAAAGAGGGTTAAAAGAACAACACAATGAAAGCTGTGAGGCCTGTGGACGAGTGAGTGAGGGAGTTCTGAATGTATACGGCCCATGGGAGGAACTCACTCCACCTGAGTTGTTCCTGATTGCACTAAACTCTGAGATAACGGCCTAATTCTTGATTTAGCCTCTCCACCTGACCATTGGATTCGGGATGATAGCCAAGGCTCACATTTATTCCAAGACATTCGTAGAAGGCCTTTCATATCCTTGACACAGTCTGACACAATGTGTTCTGGAAGGCCGTAATTTCTAAAAACATGAATAAGAAGTCCCTGGCCGTGGGAAGATTCTTTTGGATGTAAGGTTATCCCAACAGAGGTAAAAATGCCTCACACTGAAACAAACATTGTCCTGACTAATTTTATGGAAGAGCAGTGTACAGGTAAGAAGGGTTAACTCTCAGAATTGGAGCTCACTTCTCACTGTGTGTGTGTGACACACTGCACTAATACCACTATTAAGACTTTTTTCTAGACTCACAAGATTTATTATCTACTGCCAGTTTGCCTATGTGTACTGTAATGTAAGTGTTGATGTAAATATGGTTAAATCCACAACTGTGTTTCATATCTGCACGGCTATCTATCTACTAATTCACCTTAATGCATATTTATCAGGTATTTATTAATGATTAATTATTTAGTAACTACAGTAAAACTCAGTGTACAAGAGTAAGGAATGAAGGACTAAAGTTTCATTAATCTTCTCAACTGAGTGCAAAACATACAAGAAGAAATAAACATAGAACATATCAAAATTCATTGCATGAAATTGCCCAAATCTATTTCATATAAAAGTGATATTAAAATTTTATCAGTCAGTGTTAATATATTCAACAAGATCAAAAGATGATATATTTTTCACCTGTGAAACATAAAGTAAATATATTGTTGCTGTGAATAAAATGTCTTTATCAGGTAAGTCATTATCAGACATTAGCAGTGTTCAAAGAACAAGTTGTAAACTTTGTACCATTAAAGTTTTCTTTATGTAATGAGAAATAACTGTGCAGCTCTGGATCACAAAAAGTCTAAGTTTTGTAATCAAGCAGCAAGATGCATAAACTCACCGTTTTTTGTGTGTTTTTAATAACAGTTAAGCAGAAAGTAACATAAAAATGATGAAAGCAAATATGTATATATATTAATTCAAACCAAATCCATTGTAATTTCTTTGGATGCTGCGGAGGCACATAAGAGGGAGTTAACACACAGGAGTTAAACCTGAACAGTGGCTGTTTTTCAAATTCCCTCCCCCAAAAAAGGCCAGCAGAAATCTGATTTGCCTGTGAAAGATAGTACTTAGTCATCTTTCTTGTCTGGGTTACATTCATCCTGTTGCTCACTGGAAGGAAGTGTAGAGGAGGAAGTGAGGCTAGAGATGGGTCCTTCTCCCATTTCCACTCCGCACTGGTAACGCTGGAGCTCAATGTATGTTGTGAAGAGTTTAGCATACTCGGGGTGGGTGTAAGCGAAGGCGAGGAACTCATCTAATGAAAAGATGACGAAAGAAAAATCTTTGTTATAGCATGTTAAATATACAATATACATTATATACACTACCACTGATTTTCTTAAGGTTTATGACACTTTGATCACTGGTATTGCAGCAAAACATACAAAATGATGCAAAGCAGAAGTTAAATGAAGGAAGCTAAGTGTCTGTGGGTTTTGGTCATTCTCAGATCCTCAAGAGACTTGGTATTTTTCAAACAGTATTTTTTAATATTTTTTATGTTTTCTAATTAGATAAGATTATATCTAGATTGTTAAAATAAATCTTTTCAAATATTTATTAATTCACTAGATATTAATTTAATGTAAATAAATTAACATACATTTTTTCTGCAATGCACTTGTATGCATTAAAATAAAGGCTCTCTTTCTTTTTGTAAGATTTAGACTGTATGTTGTAAAAGATTATCAGTTTTTGACAAATTGTAAATGTAAAGAGTTAGTCCCCCATTTTGAACAGAGGGAAATTACAGAGTTTAGAAATACAGACCTAAAAATAAAAAAGCCAATGAGGGTGCAAACTTTTGCACTATATAAACCATATACTCACCGTATGTGATGTGATCTGATCCATCGATATCAATCTCATTAAAGAGGTTGGTGACGTCAAGGTCGCAGACCCCGAGAGTGGAGCGCAGCAGACTGGCAAACTCATCTCGAGTGATGCTGTTGTCATCATCTACATCAAAAAGCTGAGGCCAAACACCACACAGAGTTACTGTACTGAGAAAACATCAGATATCCATCTTCTTTAACTTTACACTAATCTAATTGGTATTTCAAACGTACAAAGTCTGATGGTTACCCAGTGACAACAAACCTGGGAAGTTTTGTCTAACCAAATTTTTGATCAAATACATGTAAGGAGTGGGCATGTACCTTAAATGCTGTCTGGATGACTTCTTCTGTGTTCGCTGGTCGACACAACACTGTCATACCAATGACATATTCTCTAAAATCAACGGTGCCGTCTCCATCCTGTGGTGTAACATGATAAGTCTTAGTAAAGTATTTCTGTCTCAGTGAACAGATTCAGTATTGTCAATACTTTCGAGATATATATGATATATACAATTTTGCAATTTAAGATGTAACTGGATGATAGTACTTATATTTATAAAGTAAACACACACACACACACACACAGAAACATACTCTGTCAAAAAGTGCAAAGAGCTCCTGAAGCACAGGGCTGATGGGCATCTTGAGAAAACCAGCAAACTCCTCTATGCTGATTCGACCTCCTTTGCACGATTTAGCGATGGTAGCAAAATTCTCCAGTTCCTTATGCATGTTGTCCCATTTCAGACTGAGGGAAGTTAAAAGAATTAAAACAAAATGTATTTACTTTTGGACTCATGGAAATAATCTCAATGTATAATAAACAGTACAGTACTCATTCCCCTCAAATGTCCTGTCAGATTAGCTCCCATTAGCAAGTTGGCTAGTGTCAGCAGTATATTATATGAACAGTGATGTACATGGCCCTTCAGTCCCCTTAGGAATCCTGTCAAATTACCCCGATTTAGCTTGCTGGCTAGAGTTAGCAATGAAAATATTCAGTGTACTGTATAAACAGGGGTGTACGAGGGTTTACAGTCCCTTCAGAAATCCTGTCAGATTAGCTCCCATTAGCTAGTTTGTTAGCATTAGGAGTAGAGTGTATATACATATTAGCTAATGCTAACTAGCAAGCTGATTAAATCTGTAAAATATATAGTGTATGTATATACTGTGTTCACTTTACAATGGACAATTAATTCTTTCTTTAAATGTTAAAGATTAAAGATGTCCTCTGTGGGTTCTGGTTTTCTTTGTATTTGTCTCATTTAAGAGATAATCAGGAAATTAAAAAAACAAATAAAAGAAGGTTGTACTAGTAGCTGTGTAGCTATTTATTGTTTATTTATTTCTCTGTTTATTAGGAAATGAATAAGTGCTTATGGTATTTTACCTACAGAATGCTGGTTTCTGTTTAGTGATGATCATAACTTGTGCATGGTTATAGAGGTCCTGACTTAACATTAATGCTTTGTTTGGGGTAATACCCATGTATAAATTCAGTATATTCACTTAAATGTGTCCCAATTTTATATTAACCCAAGGCATTATAATGCCAAATTATATCCAATTTTAAGTGGTACAGAGAAAGCAGTAAATACTGTGCTATACTTAAGCTTCCTGCTAATCTTGGTGAACTCCACTAGCCCCGCCTCCATGGGTAGAGTCAACTGCCCCGCTGTGATCATTAGTCGACAGTCCTCAAACGTGTGATCTGTTTCAGGTACACCCAGAGCCCTGTCAAACCAAAGAAATTCATCAGTACTGTCTTAATCCTGTGGAGATACCAATAGTACAGTACAGATCCATGGATCCAGTGCAAACTTGTACTTTATATTGTTGCTTACTTTGCCATTTGACTCCTCACAGACTGTGCAAATTTTATGGGGTTATTTTTCTCTTCCTCATTGGGAATATATGGAGCAAGGAACTAAAAGACAAAAACATAAGCATACTTATAAGTGATCATACATGCTGTACACAGAACATTCACATGTTTACATGAAACTTACTCAACTTTCATTAAACAGTCAACATTCAACAATATATTCAATATAAATTTTAGATAAATTAAAATGTACAATGACCCTATATGTGTACTGATTAGTCTTTTTCTAGCTAGCTATCTTTGAAGAAATCTTCAATTAGTATAAATTTTAGTTGAATATATGTGTTCTGATAAGGTTTGCACAAAGCTTTAATAGAAAGCAGATCTGCAACAGAAGCTAAAACAGAAAGTAGACTCAAAGATGTATAACCTCAATTTCCACCGTTGTATACAACTGACACAGGGTGAGGAGAACCAGGGTCCGGCTGAAACAGGAAGCAGTGATGATGTTACTACTCTTCCTTAAGAAGGAATTAAAACCAAACTATATATTCAACATTAAACACAAATATTGACTCAATAGTTTTCAGTTTGAGTTTTCCCAGGAAGTCTGTAGTGATGTATGGATTTCAAGCAGGTATGGGCATAACCTGGACAAAAAATAACTTTTGAGGAAATTATCTCAAAATAAAAGCTTTGAAATTATTGTTTTAAGGAAAAACCGAAAAACAGTGGTTCACATACGCGTACTGAACCGTGGAGGTTGTACCGAACGGTTCAATATTATATTGAGTATTGTGGCATCCCTACTTTGAATACGTCATTTTTCCAGGTCTGTATTTATACATACCAGAAACACACAAAATAGGAAAATGCTTGTGTTGCCTGTCCAGTGAGAATTATTCCCTGGACATTAGGACCGGAAAGTTATGCTCAGAGCTCATTAGAGGGCCGAAATACATCCCAGTTATGGCAACACTTTGAGAGGATATTTTTTTATGCCTAGAGCTGAGCAGTAGGGCATATTATGTTAAGACAGGTCTTGAAGTTACACTTACAATGCAGGACCTTGCCATGTCCATGTTACTGTGTCCTAAAGAGCAGAAGAACAGACTGGTATTAAACATGACATTTATTCTGTGTAATTT
The DNA here is from genome assembly GCF_019097595.1 of Hemibagrus wyckioides. NCBI lineage: Eukaryota > Metazoa > Chordata > Actinopteri > Siluriformes > Bagridae > Hemibagrus > Hemibagrus wyckioides. The sequence goes on along the minus strand of NC_080736.1, from coordinate 5,691,467 downwards.
CCCCCTAATTTTTAATTATTAGCAATGTTAGTGTTCACATTCTATTTGGGCCTAGATCATATTTGCAATGGCATTGTAACTGTTCAAAGTGAAATTTAGGAAACATCACAGGAAAAATATTCCATATCCAGATCTCCTAGCTGAAATTGCTCGGCTTATAGATTTTTTAGATCAAGCTTGCAAACATGATGTGCTACATTGGAAACTCGTTCATTTCTCTTCGTCTGTATTAACGTTCTTAACTAGCTGACTAAATCACCATACACTGCTCATACACATTATGCTCATTGTAACGTATATAATATGTGATAACTTAGTGGTTAAGGTGTTGGGCTACTGATAGGAAGGTTGTCAGCTTGAATCCCAGGTCCACCAAGCTGCCACTGATGGGTCCCTGAGCCCTCAATTGCTCAGTTGTATAAAATGAAATAAATTGACTTTCGCTCTAGATAAGAGCGTCTGCCAATTGCCAGAAATGTAAATGATACTTCAGGAACTGGGCAGTATGGAACAGCGAAGCACATGTGTGACAGTTAATTAATTTATGATTTATCAATAAACAGACTTCTTTACGTCATAACAAGAACACTGCTTTTTTTTCTCAAAGCATGGGCTTTTGAATGTGGTATGTAGTCTGAACATCTTGAGTGGAATCATCAGGACAGTAAACGCATGAACCTTACCAGTTTATTGGGGTATCTGATAAGCACTGGTTGAACAGGGACTCCTGGTAAGAAAGCACCTGAAAACAAAAAGAAAACTAAGTCTCTCTCTCTTTTGCTCTCTCTCTCTCTCTGCACACATCCACACTCGATCCACAACCCCCTGTTTATATAAAAGTGTACAAAAACACACCATAGCTAACCCTGTCATTACTGCTGTGTCATCATTGGATAAAATGATAAAATTCTATGTTGCTCTGGTAAATGTGTGCCAGCAGTATGTATTGATCAGACTGTGCTCTACATTACGGTGTCCTATTTATCCTGCAGTGTAGCATGATCTCATTTAATCAATCACAATTCTGTAGTTGATATGGCCCCAGACTAAATTCAATCATTCAAAGCATTTTGAACTGACTATCTGCAATGCTGAAGAAATCTAAAAGAGGATTAACTTCAACTATAGTTGTGTAAGCTGGCCCTTTTTTTAAAAGTAAATTTAATTAATTAAACATAAATTGATTACATTAAAATGTATGCGAGTATGTATTTATTATTTTATTTATTTTGTATATTTATTAATTTTATTTAATTTAATTTAATCAGAGTATATTAAAATTGAATTTTATTTATTTGTTTACACATACTTGTACTTATAGACATACTTAAGAATGACTTGCAAAAATTTATAAATAAGAAAATAGTGTGTTTTCTTACCTTGTTTGAAAGTAATGAGACAAGATCTGTTTGTGCAAGTTCCTTCCGGGAAAATCAGCAACTGAAAAACATTGTAGATAAAGTTTGTGTGGAATTAGAAATATGATTTATGTACTAAAACTTTGCTTACTTTTTTTATCAGAATCATTCCATTTTAATTTGCTAAATCCACACACAATGCATATTTTCATACTAACAATTCATTTAGTTATTTAATTACAACCGTCACTTATGCTGTTTTATAACATGGAAAAGCCAAGCATTCTTTATTCTTATAGAGGAAGTAAAACTCTCCAAGGTATTTCTCAGCAACTTCCTGCTTACATAACACACAGACTCAACTTTGAAATGCCCATTTAAAAACAGGCTATGAAATCAGTTACCTCATATTCCTCACATATATAAAAAAATACTTATAGTATTTAGTATTTATTCTGACCTGTGGCCAGCGGCCTTCTGATCTGGCCCGCTCGGTGATGTGTATGATTGTGTTTTTGCGTGAGTCTGGATCTTCCCGTGAGACGACAACAGGCTGCAGGCAGCGCAGAAATCCTAAATGCATGCACATACATAAACACATGTACAAACTCCTAACTGCATGAACATGCAAAAATCTTGTGCATAAATTCTGTATAAAATCAAACCCTAACACAGCTCAAACGATCAAACCCTAACACAACCTTCCACCACTTCAACTTCAAAACAGTTATTCTCACTCTCACTCTTTTTCTGGCTTTAAGTCAGGTATATAAGGAATAAAACTTTGCTGCTTATTACTCGGAGTGATGCTATCAGACGTGAAGTGGCACCACTCAGAGCTGCAGAAGTGTTTTCCACTGGCATTTAATTAATTAATTAAAATATTGGTGGTTCTATAGTGCTGATACTGCAGACTTCTCCCAAAAATGCTGCTAAATAAATGTCTTGTTAGAGAAAACTTTAATGATCAATGAATCACTGATTATGCATGAGTTTTTGTTATTATAGAAATGATGACCTATTAGAACAAGCTCATTAATATAAACCTGTAATCTGTTGCTGTTAAAGAAAATGATTACCATGCAACTAGTCAGATTGAGCATTCAACAGCACTGTGGTAAAAAAAATACACATAAATAATATGTACCCCATTTGACGGGTAACGTTACGATGTTTAAGCAAATTATTTAATATATTTTCTGTAGTGAAAGATCAGTTACTCGGAAAACAGTTCTGGTCCCTGAAGCATTGTTTAACCAGGCTAGACATGTACATTTCCTGAAGAAAATGTGAATGGTGCTTGCCGTGGCAAAACTCGTCCGTGACGCATTTCCCCACATTGTGCTGAGTGTTTTGATATGTGTATGTCGCAGACATTTTTCGATTACCCATAATTTTGCTATTTCCCATAATTCCCAGGGGGGTGTCACGTGATTTTTGGGGCGTTCGATCGGGAATATTGGGAATAATGTAATTCCGATCGCTTATAAAATTCATAGCACATCTTTCCCGAACAATTTGAACGATTTGATACCTCATTCATTGGTCTACGACAAACGGTGCGGGACTAGTTAGCGGACAAAATTTTGTACGGAAGTATGAGGAATAGTAATAGTGATGCTTTGCATAGCAATCACCACTAATTACATTTCAATTAGATCCCAAATGTGACGGGTAAAGAAATCAGATTTATAATCCCATTCATGATGTAGGCTTTGTGTGCTAACAGATTTAGGTTTATAAATAGCTTTATTCCATATTCAAAGTACGGACATGAGAAACAAATACTTACGTCCGAACATGGGAGGAAGTAGATTCTCAGTGCGGGATACCACAGAAGGCATGCCTGATACGATGCAGGTAATAGAGTCAAAGAATGAAGAATGAGGAGCCACAGCCAGAATCGGAGCATCTTTGCTAGTTGCTTGTTTCCCCTTGACTATGACACGAAAGCCCATGGCAAAGAAACACAGCTGGCCCAGAACCGCCATCACTCTGTGACACATAAATCTACACAAACACACACAAGGTCATGCACATTTACAGCATTTGGCAGACACCTTTATTCAGAGCAACATTTATCTCATTAACACAACTAAGCAATTGAGGGTTAAGGGCCATGCTCAAGGGCCCAATAGTGGCAATAGCTTAGTTACTTTGGGACTGGAACTCACAACCTTCCAATCACCTTAAGCACTTTCACTCACCTTAAGCACTATACATGCAATCATACACACAAGTGGACTGAATTATATCAAATATTAAAAAGAATAAACATATTTAAAGAATAAATATCTGAGAGTAGAAACCTTCATAACGTGTAAAATGTGAGCTTCTAAACTAACTGCACTGTCAGACACTACTAGCACTAACCATTCTGTCTTGCAAAATCTTTCACATTCCTGTGTCTGTATTTCTGAGTATAAAATGTTGATCTTGGTTTTAATTGGATGGATCTGGTTTTGTTTAGTTGCTTGTGATTTCTGTCATTTCACTGAATTCTATATTTATGTCTGATTCTCACCTACTCACTTTCAATCTGCCTGCAACTCACTGGCCAAATTTGTTTGCTAGACAAAAAGTCAAAGACAGAGCTTCACCCCACCGGGCATCATTTGATTAATCATATCATATCAAAAGGAAACGCATTACTTCCTCTGCTTGTACAATGCACTGCATTCACATAAGCAGCAGTCGGTTCAACTGTAGATCAGTAGGTTGATATTGCTATTAGAGAAAATGCCCCTTAAACTTATACATTTTTATTTTTTTTTATTGTGTGCTTAGAGTTTGGGAACTTCACAAACACAGATCCTTATTTTGATATACGTCATAATATAGAGATGCTAATCAGAGGATTAGGCTGTTCACAAGGATAGTCATTGTATTAGCTGCATAATCAAAAACTTTTTTGGAATAAATTATAAGCAGCAAAACTCTCTGACTGCCAAAACTCACACCACCTCATGGACTACTTTGGAAATAATATGCCAAGAATGTGGGAGCAGTACTTACACATTTCGATGAAATGACACCCTTCCACGAATAACCCCTTTCGACACACATCATGGTTTTCAGAATGTATGTTTGTTAGTTGAACTTTGTTTCCCTTCCCTTTCTTCATGTATTATGCATTAGTGCATTAGGCACTATGTCTCATTTCTAGTCAGTCACACTGTGTATACAGTATATTTACAGTTTGTGTTCCTAGTTCTTGCTTATTCTTTTTTGTTTTATGTTTCTCTGCATACAGTTGCATCCTCTGTACTTTCCTGGGTACTTTCATGATTTGAGTCAATACGTATACAGGCTGTTCACGGACATTGTAAAAGTTGCATTTAAAGCTCTATTCATTAATTTCAATATCAGATATGGAAAAAACACTGTTCAGATCTGACAATTAATATTCACAAGAATGATTGAAGTACACTTGGAATTACATCCTCTGTCTTTTTGGGCAATTCCATTCTGGATACACATACTGTATATGTGGGAATACTTTTCACACAGCAAAACAATGCTTTTTTTCCTGTCTATCTCTTACTATCTTTATGCAGTGCTTTCTTTCCTGTCCAACAATATCCCCTTGACTGGACGACTATCTTATGGAAATAGCATTTACATATTTTAAACAAAAAAGGCTTTTATTTATTATATACAGTACAAACACTTCCATAATAACCTTAATAACCTTTACTGCTGTCACATGATCAGTGCTTGTACAATGACACTTACCTCCTCCATCCTGTAAAAGGTTCCAATTCTCCTTTGAGAGGACGCTTGAACGTGATTAGGGAGGAAACGAGCCATGCTACCATAAGAACCAGGAAGAGGAAGACACAGCGCAGCGGCACGAGGATGATTCCCAGAAGAAAACACTGAACACATGAATACACAAAATACGAAACAAATAAGGCAGTCTGTTGTTTATTATAACAGTAGATAATGGCTGGAATATACAGATTTTGGACTGACTTGAAGTGAAGCATATGGTTCATAAGAGGACTAAAGCAGTACTGTAGACGCAGTATTATTGGATTTTTTTAAGCAAAAGAATGAAACAAATCTCAAGTGTGTACTTGAGCATCACTTCAAGATGCTTTTCTGCTCACCACGGGTGTAAATAGTGGTTATTTGACATACTGTAGTATCTCTGTCAATGAGAACCAGTCTGGTCATTCTCATCTAAGCTTCCTCCTAAACAAGAACTGTCTTTTTTTTCCCACATCATTTATTCGTGTAAACCCTTTTGACTATTATGTATGAAAATTCCAGAAGTTTCTAAAATACTCTAACCAGCCTGTCTGGTACCAACAGAACATTAACTAAAGATTTTGATCTGTATCTTCATTCTGCCATGAGACAATTGGATAAATAAGCAGGTGCACATGCGATCATATTAAAGTCAGTTGTAAGTGTATGCAGTATACAAACAATATGTGAAGGAATTGTTCATTTGAACCCTAGTGCTGTAAATAAATATCTAAAAATTGCATCTGCGTGTAAAAATTACACGTGAAAATGAATGAATCATGCAATCTAAGAAATAAATACTGAACTGTTTTTCCTTTTGTACCTTTAACACGTATCCTCTTACATGTTTAAAAATGTAAGTAACTTCATGTGATTTTTCTGTGGCATAATGATAACTTTTCTGCTGGGTTAAAAACCCAAGTCACATTCAAGCACACAGCTGATCGAGTGCACTGACCAAGGATACGCCTTTCCTACAGCTGGAGTGGGAGAAGGCTCGTGCGCACCAACATTTATAATATTTGCGCACTGTTCCTCCTGTATAAAACTCATACATCTAAACAGCCAGCCGTTTTGCTGGATTAACACGTGCACGGTGCATGTGTATGCATAAGCAGCGATGTATAGATAGTATTAGATAGCGATAACACCCCTCTGTGCGTTTCCGTTACCTCGTCAGCCGGCAGATGTTGCGTAAGTAAGAGTAAAGACAAGAAACAAAAGCTGCACTCACTTTGATTTTGTCGCTTTTGGTCAGTTTAAAGTCCAGGCAGAATGGGTTGACGACGGCGGGGAGCAGGAGCGATTCCTGCCTAGGAAACACTCTTTTAGGAGGCATCTTCAGGTTTTGAGCATGCTCCAGCGCGACGCGTCTGTGTACTGTATAATAGTAACACAGGCGCAGTTACTGCACTGCACTTCCTCGTTGATGCCAGGAGCTTCGCACAAAAAAACCACTGTATGCAACCTTTCTATCCGTGTGCTTCCTCCTTTTTAATGTGTTATTGCTGCGTGTCAACCTCTCATCGACCCGCCTAGTTTTAAGCCTCTAATCCTCCTCTGAGCTGCACAGACATGTCTTTATTAATTTGCTTAAAGGAGAAGGGGCACAATTAGCAACTTGCATGATGGTACATCAGATACACAAAAATGTGTATCTATTTCAGACTGTTGCTATTTATGTTCATATATAATGTGTCATATGGGGGAAAATCAGTTTTAAAATGAGTTTATCTGTACTGATCTTGAATGTTTTGTACTCCCCACTTAAATTGAAGAAAATTTGTCCTATTGCTCATAAAGCCATACTCAGAGGACAGGAAGTTAATCAGGTTTTTCCACACAATGATGTCTATGCAGTAACTGAACAGACATGTTTCGATTACAGCCGGCCAGAATCGTGTATTTGGGACATCACAAACCAAATACGATTACATTTAAAAAAGCAACAGTATAATACAGCTGACAGGCAACATTTTTTATTCTGTTATCTATTTTGGTATATGTCTGTTCTTTAATTTAGAAGAGTAGTCGTTGGAGGGATTTTTGGGGAGGTCACGGTCATTGGGGTAGTCATTGAGGAAATTTTGGGACAGTAAAACTTAAACTATGATGTAAGAGTCAGTTTTGTTAGCACCAAAACATAAAAGAGGATCAATCTCTTTTCTCTTGCAAACGTCAATGGTATATTATTGACGCTAATGATGTAGACGCAATGAGGACAGGAAACACTGGACTGAAAGTTCCAAAATGAAATGGACCCATGCTATACAACACGATTATCCTGAGTTTCAGCAGAGAGTGGGCTCGGCTAGTTAGTGATCAACACGATGACAAGCACTATAGTGTTTGCTGTGGATTGTCTACAGATGAAGCAAGAGCTAAATTCCAATGGTGCAGCTATCAGGAGGTTGTTAAACAGAACTGTGTGAAAGTCAAATATGTAAATAAAGTGCTTTTGGCTTTGAGAGAGGTGATCTCTATTTCTTTTACAGAGTCACAAGATCACCAATCTACAAGTTCGCCTACTGAAAGTTGTGGTGAATTTGATTCGCTGTACCTGCCAAATAAATTTTTTTCACAAGAAAAACAATTATACTAAAAAGTATAAAAAACTTTTTTGTTTATTTTAAATTACTTCCAACCATTTCTTTGCATGACAACTTTATTCCAATTAAAAGGCATGAACAGGTGTTCACTTGTTCAATCAACAGAACCACATGGCTGAATTTAAACCACATGCAAAAAACGTGTCTGTTCCACTGATCATCTTAATGGGAATAGGCCCAAAAGTTACTATTCTTCTTCTTCTTTCGGCTTTTCTCTTCAGGGGTGGCCACAGCGAATCATCTCTCTCCACCTATCCCATCTTCTGCATCCTCAACACTTGCACCCACTAGCTTCATATCCTCATTGATTACATCCATATACCTCCTCTTTGGCCTTCCCCTTTGCCTCCTGCCTGGCAGCTCCATGTCCAACATTCTCCTACCAATATACTCACTCTCCCTCCTCTGGACATGTCCAAACCATCTTAATCTGGCCTCCCTAACTTTGTCCCCCAAACGTCCAACATGAGCCGTCCCTCTGATGTACTCGTTCCTAATCCTGTCCAACCGTGTCGCTCCCAAAGAGAACCTCAACATCTTCAGCTCTGCTACCTCCAGTTCTGACTCCTGTCTCTTCCTCAGTGACACTGCCTCTAAACTGTACAGCATGGCTGGTCTCACCACTGTCCTGTACACCTTCCCCTTGATTCTCGCTGATGTTTTTCTATCACAGAACTCCCGACACCTTTCTCCACCCATTCCAACCTGCCTGCACTCGCTTCTTTACCTCTTTCCCACACTCTCCATTACTCTGGACTGTTGACCCCAAGTACTTAAACTCCTTTACCTTCTTCACCTCTTCACCCTGTAATCTTACTGTTCCACTTCCCTCCCTTTCATTTACACACATATACTCAGTCTAACTACGACTGACTTTCATTCCTCTTCTCTCCAGCGCAAACCTCCACCTCTCCAGGTTTTCCTCCACCTGCTCCCTGCTCTCACTACAGATCACAATGTCATCTGCAAACATCATTGTCCAAGGAGACTCCTGTCTGACCTCCTCTGACAACTGGTCCATCACCATAGCAAACAGGAAGGGGCTCAGATCCCTGATGCAGTCCCACCTCCACTTTGAACTCCTCTGTCCACCTCACCACTGTCCTGCTCCTCTCATATATGTCCTGCACCACTCTGGCATACTTCTCTGCTACCCCTTGACTTCCTCATACAGTACCACAGCTCTTCTCTTGGCACCCTGTCATATGCTTTCTCCAAGTCTACAAACACACAGTGCAACTCGCTCTGACCCTCCCTATACTTCTCTATCAACATTCTCAGAGCAAAAATTGCATCTGTTGTGCTCTTTCTGGGCATGAAGCCATACTGCTGCTCACAAATTTCCACTACCTTCCTTAACCTAGCTTCCACTACTCTTTCCCATAGCTTCATTGTATGGCTCATCAACTTTATCCCCCTATAGTTGCTGCAACTCTGCACATCACCCTTATTCTTAAAGATCGGCACTAATACACTTCTTCTCCATTCCTCAGGCATCTTCTCACTCTCTAAAACCCTGTTAAACAAACTATTTAAAAATTCCACTGCCGCCTCTCCTAGACACTTCCAGACCTCCACCGGGAAGTCATCAGGACCAACCGCCTTTCCACTTTTCATTCTCTTCAAAGCCTTCCTGACTTCATCCTTTCTAATCTTATCTACTTTCTGTTTTTTTTTCTGTTTTTTCCCCTTCAACACTTCTTTCCCTCTCATTTTCCTCATTCATCAGCTCTTCAAAGTACTCCTTCCATCTCCTCTGTACACTCTCCTCACTTGTGAGCACCTTTCCATCTCTATCCTTAATAACTCTAACTTGCTGCACATCCTTCCCATCTCGATCCCTCTGCCTAGCTAACCTGTACAAGTCCTTCTCTCCATCTCTACTGTCTAACCTAGTGTACAACTCATCATATGCCTTCTGCCTGGCCTTAGACACCTCCCTCTTCACTCTGCGCTGTAACTCCTTGTATTCCTGTCTATTCTCTTCAGTCCTGTCCATGTCCCACTTCTTCTTGGCTAACCTCTTCCTCTGAATACTACCCTGAACTTCCTCATTCCACCACCAAGTCTCCTTATCTTCTTTCCTCCTTCCAGATGACACACCCAGCACCTTCCTTCTTGTCTCCCTGATCTACTTGACCACCCAGAGCCTGTCTCAACTTCTGTCTAAATTCCTCACAAAATTCCTCCTTTTTCAGCTTCCACCGCTTGGTTTTCAACCACTTGTACCAGATTGGTAAAGCTAGTAAAAGAATAGTTTAAATTGGTAGATCACTTTGGTGAAGCTGGTGAAAATATGGTTAAATTAGAGGGGCTGATTAGTGAAGCGATCCCACAGGACAATCTAGGTTCTAATATTAAACCTGATGAAAACCCTGAACTGAAGCAGATATACTACCCTGGTTAACCTGGTCCAAACTGCTTGAACTTATGTTTATTCTTATATACAAATATTTAGACGTATCCAGCCTGGTGAGTTGGTATACCAGCTTGTTGAAGATGGTGAAAACATGTTCAAAATGGATGGCCAAGTTATTGAAACTAAACTGCTAGCTAAGTTGGTAAAGCTATGGTCAAACTGGTGGATCAGCTTGGTAAACTTGATATAGAAAGTTTGTGTATAACTTAAGATATGGACAGCATAAGACTAAAGCATTATACACATCTTCATGTCAAGATCTATAGCTTCCAGAAAAGAGTTAAAAGTTATTCTATAGCGACCGGTGAGCTTAATTCTCAAGAAACACAACTAACAAGCTACTTTGCCTCCTGTATAGCTGTCAGAGCCTGGGTCTGTACATTGTCAGTGGTAGGTTTCACTTCTGTTGGGTCTCTTTGGGGAGATACATGTTTCGCAACCTTCTTATCAATATCACAGTGAAATTATGTGGTTTGTAAATTTAGAAATATTCTCAGTGCATTAAACTTCTCAGTAAAACCACTAATCTATCTCTCACCTTACAGCCAAAATATATTACTGAGTTGATTAAAAGGGCACTAATACACACACAGGCACACATATATAGTTTTGTATTTTAATACTACTTAAAGTGCATTAAAGATAAAAGATTAGAAGGTCAAAACAAATAATTTAACCATTAATAAATCATAAAAAAAAAAAAAAAACTATGAACAAGATGAAATAAAATGCAAAGATAAAGTGGATTAGAAACCAGCTAGAGAGTGTTCCCAGAAGAAAAAATGTTCAACAGTTTATGGGCATTATAAGAAAATTGTCTATCACCTGCTAAACTTTAACTCATATTCTAGACTTATAATAGACAGATTTCAGCTGAGAAATGTGCTCAGGAATGGTCTATACTGCTTCAAGAGTGTAGTAAGCATAGTGTAAAGCATATGTAGTAGAGTATACATAATAAAATATATAATCAGTATAAATCCATTTGTTGAGCCTATGTCTCACGCATAACGTAAAGAACAAATAATTACAACTGTATAATATGTGGTCATTCAAATTATTATCATCTTTATCATTATCATTATCATTATTACCATTTACCAATGTCTGCATTCCTTGTATGTGGTGCAGGGGTGATGTCTGGTGCATCAGGGTATCACAATGTAGCTTATTTTTCAGCTGTGTTATTGAATTACAGGAGCTTTGGCGCCGAACATTTTGTGGTACTGATGGCAGAATGCATGCAGGCACGTTCCTGATGAAGGAGGTCAATGATGGATTTCATTTCTTGGAAAAGAACCAGCTTTTCTTTAACTGCCTCAGTTTGCAATGGTAGAACATCAATCCTTCACTTCTTTACTTTGAAATTTCTTTTTTAAATCAACCGGAAAGCAAAATTATCCACATTCCATATGCTGCAAATTTTTTTTTTAACAATATGTAAATACAAGTCATCAATTCATCAATGCCTGCTAATATATTCCTTGAATATTACTGAAAAATTGGAAACGTACCTTTTACTTAGTGGGTAAGTGCCAGGGAATGCTGTAGTATTCATTAATTATTTGGATTAGTCTCTAGTTGAAACTGGCAGGCTTGGATGGTCTAATTCAGAGGTGTGAAACTTTGATTTTCTGATAAACACTATAATTCAGATGACTGCATGAATTTAGAATCCATGTTGATGCATTTTGCAGACCTTTACTGAAAGCAAAGGAAAGGAAAAACGCAAAAAAGGCAAACAAACACACAAACAAACAAACCTAGTCTCTGTTAGTCCACTAGGGGGCAAACTAGAGCAATGATGTAATTCTTCATTATCATGCAACATATTTGATACTGTAACCCTGTCTTTTTTCAGAATAATTAATTTAGGGATTTCACAGCAATAAGGGTGTATATTTGTGCACCAAAAACTATCCGTATTGGGGAGTTTATTTATTTATTTATTTATGTAGATTCATGTTTTTATTTGGTAAGATGTAAGCACATAACTGCATAGAATTATTTATTACAATATAATGTCACCTATGAGTTTGACACCCCTGCTGTAATGGCGGTGTGAAACGATGTGAAACAGACATGTGGCTTTGGTAATTCTTACTTCAACTACTTTAAAGGTTTATACCTGAAAATGGCCATACAAATATATTATTAAATACATAAAACAAGTAGCAGTAGAAAATGAGTAATTACATATTATATATGTTCACACAGACAGACAAACACACACACACACACACACACACACACACACTGCTAAGTACTATTTAATCAAACTGTGTAGTACAGGACAATAATATTGATTCATGTTTCTTGTTAATTATATTTAGGGGCCCAGACACATGCTTTTCGTTTACTTACTCGGGATATTGGTGTTTAGTTCATACACCTGAAGCCTGACACAGAAGGTATAATGTAATAAATTCCATATACAAGACTGACAAGTTTAAAGGCGCTTGCGTTTCCTTTAATCGGCCACGAGATGTCGCTGTTTATTCAAGTGATTATTATTTCACGTCCATTTAACCGTCATACTAATATAGCTCACTGAGTTCAGTTGATGAAACATTCACTTAAATGAATTCACTTAAATGTTCCCATAGTAATTATTTGATTATGATTATAGAATACCTATTTTGTTATATATAAAACATTCTACATATGCTGTATATCCATCACTGAGCACCTGAAAGCTTCGGCATGGAGGAGTTGAGTTGAATCTATAATGAACTCAGATGTTGAGCTAATTCAAGAGCTGCTCAGGAGCTCCTAGTTACACAACTCCAACTGACTGCATATGACTGTAGGAAGGACATTATTCATAATCACACTCCCCGGTGTTTATGGTAATTCATAATATATATATATATATATATATATATATATATATATATATATATATATAGTGAGAGAGAGAGAGAGAGAAAGAGAGAGTCACCCAGGAAAATGTATACACATTTCAGGAAAAGAAAAATTTGTATATATATATATATATATATATATATATATATATATATATATATATATATGAGAGAGAGAGAGAGAGAGAGTCACCCAGGAAAATGTATACACATTTCAGGAAAAGAAAAATTTGTATAAATATTTTATTACTAAATTTATTGCTATACGTTATAGATTTATATATATATGATGATATTATGATAATATTATTAATATTATACTAATATAATATACATCATACTGTTTTTCTTTTCCTGAAGTATATATACATTTTTTGGTTGACTCTGTATATTTGAATTGTGAAAATTAAGCCATATTTAAAGAAAAATCAAAATAAAGGGGAAAGAGCCTCTTGTGGACATAGTCTAGTACTGCAGGAGTCAGGCCAAAACCATGTCCAGTCAATGGACTGATAAATGTAAAAATTTGTTGTGAGCCGTTTGAGCGTCACAAAATCATGAAACTAAGCAAACTTACTCACAACCTGTTGATCTTTCTATGTAAAATATTTGAAACATTAGGACTTCCCACTGTTAAGATATCAGAACATTAATTTTCTTCTATTATGTCCTCACCATAGCAACATCATTCACAATATCACAAATTCCTTCACAGTTTCACATCAGCCATGTCCTGACATTATTCTGACTGATTTTCAACCAAATCAGGTGAAAGAAAGGGACAAAACATTAGATTTCTAAAAGTGACACACTTCCTGCTGCCAGTTGGTGGCGCTATGACTGAGACTCATGATTGTCATATTGCTGTGATAAGCTTTCTTCTCTTAACATTACGCTGTGGTTTGATGTACATCACTCAATATACACCGAGGTTATTAGCCACTTCCTGTTTCCTTTTATTCGCCATAAGTTTAAGGGCTCCTCACGACTGAACCGTTTGAGATATCACAAATCCCTTCGCAATTTTAGATCCTCAATGTCTTCAGATCATATTGGACCCTGTTTGATCAAAATCATATAAATCCACTAGGAGGAGTACATCAAATTCCATTGGGTGCATTTTTCAAACATCCCAAAATAACTGACTTCCTGTTAAGCAGATCCCTTGACATGTAGATTAACATCATTTAGCTCAATGAGAACTAAATGTATACCGGCTCTCATGCATATACATGCAAGTGAAGATGAGCTGTGACGCTATATTTCTGACAAAGTTCCAGGGGGCGCTGTGACAGCCCTGTGCCACGCCCGGGGACCAGCCACACTGGCCTTTCTCATAAACATGTACACTCTCTATGGGAAATATTTTGGAACATTAGGCCTTTCCACTCGTAGGATATGAGAAGATTCATTTTGGTCTATTATGTTCTCATGTAAATCGTCGCCATAGTAACAAATCAGCCATGTCTTGTCATTATCCTGACTGATTTTGAGCCAAATCAGGTGAAAGTAAGGGACAAAATATTAGAGATTTCATAAAGTGACACTCTTCCTGCTGCCAGTTGGTGGCGCTTTGACCGAGACTCACAGTTGTCATATCTGTGTGATCAGCTTTCTATGCTTAACATAATCCTAAGGTTCCATGTAGATCACTTAATGTACACAGATTATTATCCACTTCCTGTTTCGTTTTATTTGCCATAAGTTTAAGAGCTCCTCACAGCTGAACTGTTTGAGATATCAAAAATCACTCATCAATTTTGCATTATCAGTGTCTTGAGATCATATTATCCTGGGTTTGGTGGCGGTTGGATCAATTCCCTAGGAGGAGTATTTCAAATTCCATTGGGTGCGTTTTGCAAACAACTCAAAATAAATGACTTCCTGTGGATTAGAATTATTGACATGCAATGAGAAAGTTGTTCAGCTCAATGAGATCTAAGTGTTTACCAAGTTTTACATGGATATGTGTTATGCAGCAGAATTTTCCAGGGGGCGCTGTGACGGGTGTGTGCTACGCCCAGGGCCAAGCCACAGTGACCTCCTAATGGCCGCAGATTCCAACCTGTCTGCTGATTTTCGCGGGTTTTTGAGCATGTTAAGACCCCCAAAAGTGCCCGGATGATTAAAATAAATAAATAAATAAATAAATAATAATCCTTAGAAGAACAAGAGGGCTCTTGGCACTGCTAGTGCTTGGGCCCTAATAATCTTTAGAAGAACAAGAGGGCCCTTCGCACTGCTAGTGCTTGGGCCCTAACTACAGGACAATCTGTCTTTATTTTCAGAATTACATGTAATGACAAAGTGCACAAAGCAAACAATAATAAAAACATATAATGCCAACTCATAAGGTCAAAATAAAAGTACATATGATTAACAGTATTTTCCATGATACTTTACGGTCATGAATCCATCACACAACAACCCCATATACAGTCTCAGGCAACCCGTGCCCTCAATTGCCTAGTGCCATGAAAGAAAGAGAAGAAGAACAACAACAACAAAAAATGATGTGCTACTGTTATGTTTGGTCTCTGTGTTGCTGCAGAACACAATTTGTATTAATGTACAAAAAAGTGCTTCCCACTATGAAATGATATAAAAAATAAAAAAAAAATACTGCACCAGATAAAAAAAAAATCCATTAATCGAATACTAAAAGTCAGAACAGGAAATAAATTTCCAAAACATTATTTTTTTTATGCTTATAATCATAGTTTTACAGTCCTACTCGACTGAATCCGGTTTATGTAAAAAAACAAACAAACACATGAAATACAATATTGTGTGAATATTCAGTGGGGACATACCTGATGTCTTTGCAAATCTAGTGACACAAATTAATTTCCTTTAGGGAGGCCATGAATAAAGATTAAAAAAAAAAAGAGCACTGGAAACAAACAGCAATTATCACATGGTTTAACAATGCAGATAGTTGGTAAGGTCTGGTTTTAACTATGTTCCATTACGGAAGATCACCAGAGCTTTGTGACTATGATAAAGCCTCACAGGCTGACTAATACCAGATTGATCTCACCTGGAAGAGATCAGTAGGAGAGAAGACATTTTGACAAGTCGGAGTGTCGCCAATATAACATTACACCATAGTGGCACAGAATAAGAAGATCCAAGTTTAAAGGTCATGGCTGGAGGCTCGTGCTGATGCTCAGCAGTGCAGCCAGTCTGTTTTCACCTCTCCCACCTTGACGATCCTAAGGTCCTCGTCCATTTTGTGATAGTGGGAGCCTTTGAAGAAGTAGCTGTAGCCTGTAGGGCACAAAAACATGGAATTAAGTTGGAACAATGACAATTAATACTCATTTCAACGCATAGATCTATAACTCCACCCACATTATAACTGTTTGTACCCTATTCAATTGTTGCTGTCGCTATTTAACTGCTGCTATACGTGTATGTTTACAAGCATATATGTTGTAAGAAACCACTTGTTTACAAGTCTTCTATTTTGCACATTTTTCAGTGCTGTGTGTCCTGTAGTGTTTTGTGTTGTTTTTTTTCTTGCACTGTTTGCACCAGTGTAGCACTTCATGTAGCTAGGACAACTACTTTCTGTCCTTAGCTCTGTGTTGTTGTTTTGTTTTGTAGCCATATGTTGTGATGCTGTTTCATGTAGCACCATGGTCCTGGAGAAGGTTGTCTCATTTCGCTATGTACTGCATCAGCTTTATATGTTTGAAATGACACTAAAAGCTTCTTGACTTGACTTGCTGGGAGAATCCATATTCAAGAAACAATGTTCTTTTTTATGTTATGAACACTGTGCGTTAATTCAGAAGTACATTTACAATGGCATTTACTGGCATTTGGCAGACACCCTTATCCAGAGCGACTTACATTTTTATCTCTTTTTTTTAATGCAACTGAGCAATTGAGGGTTAAGGGCCTCACTCAGGGGCCCAGCAGGGCAGAGTCTTTATTTTCCCTTGATGTCTAAAATCATTGACGTTAATCTGTAGAGAAATCTCAGTCTTATTCTGTAAGTAACTCAGAGACTTTCAAATCTTTGTCCTCCCTGTTGCTCTTGTGAGACCAAATTTCTCTTTGGGATTAATAAAGTGTTACACTAAACGGCAGCTTTGTGCTGGGCATCAGTTTGGTTAGGGTTTTCACAAAGACACATATTCCAGATTCTGAAAAGAGAGTTTGTCATTTGTCGATGCTAATTAATATATCTAGTAGAACAACAGATCGCTGATGTATGTAGAAGATGATTATCCTGGATGACTGGGCTAGTGATTTGTCCTCTCCTGTCATTATTTACTTTGGATTTTTATGCAGATCACCAAATTACCACGAAATAATTTTCTGTAAATCCAATTAAGAAGCAGAAGTTGTTGTTGTTTTTTTTAACTGCAAAATAAAATAAAATTCAAATGATTACTTACTGCAGTTCTATTTCTTTTTGTGTCTTGGCTGAAGAAACTCAGACTGAAAAGGATGCTTTATGCTTTATTTTAAATCCATATTTATATGTATTAGGGAAGGAAATAGGGTAATTGGTAAGGTCAGTGGCAGAAATGGGTCATCAAAAGGCATTCACTCTGAAGCTACTGGTAAAAAAATATATATATAAAAATAAGGCACAGGAAATAGGAAAAAAATGATCTGGACATAGAGCTGGTTAGCTACCAACATAGAGGCTCATTTCAGGCACCACATACACTTGCTCTATTTAACACTTTTTTTTTAGAGTGTGTGTGTGTGTGGGTTTAGGTGACGACTGACTGCAGTGAAAGTATGCTTGTGTGTGTTTACTGTATAAAATGTAACAGATGGAGCAGTGATATAACTGGCAAAATGTCCATGTTGACTTTCTTCAAACCCGCCCACTTCATTCCCACATGACAACAGGTCACCTCAGGAATATAATGTTTATATATTTAACAGTTTCCCAATTTTGAGATTATATAATAACCACCGAGTCTCTTACCCTGTCCGCTCACACTGAAGGCAGCGTCCAAATCATCAGGAACTCCGTTCCAGGAATCGGCAATGAGTTTGGGGAAGCCGGGATCCATTTTCTTCTTGGCCTCATTGTATCTGTGAGGTTATTAAGAAACAAACCAGGTGCTGTTTACATGCTAACAGACAACACAAAATTACTGTTGCTAATTACTGTAGGATACATATGCTTAACGAAGATGATTGCCTTTTTACTTAAAATACTATGTCGAGAAATTACTAGCTTCCTCAAAGGCCAGAAAATTATTTATTCACTTTCAATGACTTACTCAGTAAGGAATAAAACACAGTACAGAAAAACAATCAAGCTGTGATGTTACCACCTCGAAATGTATTCACTTCCAATAAAAGCACAAATGTTTTATTTGTCTTATGCCACAGCAATTTAGCAATTATTCTAATTTGAAAGAAAAAAATGTCATTATTTATTGCTTTGTAGTTATGTTTGATTTTGTGAAACATCTAAGTTACTTCCTGTTATTACTTGTGTTACAGTATAAATAGTTTCTTCAGCAGTCTCTTGAAGTTAATAAGACAACACAGTGTTCCCTGTCATTTCACAGAGAAACCACAAAGCACAAATGATGGTCTCCATTGTGAAGCCTACAGTGTTACCTCTGACAGCTATCAGAGACTCCTCTCTGATTTGCAAAATAATATTTAAAATAATAATTTTAACCCATTTACGTGCAAGTTGAGAGCAAACGATAAATGTGCATTAACATACCGGTCACCAGTCAGAATGGAGAAACACATAATACCTCCTGGGTAAAGCACAGTGTGTTATTTCACCATTTTGTGACACAAAATTTCTTGATGCTATAAATTACTTTTTGTCTTCTTCATTTTATTCTAAGTATATGAAAATATACTTATTTCAGCGTTTTTCCTCCCCTGACCTCCCCATGACTCGTGTTGTCATCACTGGTATGACAGTGTGTGTGATAGTTGAGACGGTACCTCCAGAATTTGTCTCCAGAGAACAGGTAGGTCTTCTTGCTCTTGTGGAAGGCATAGGCTGCATCTATATGCTGAACCTCAGATGGAAGGCCCATAGAGGAGATCTTTTTCGGATAGCCTCGCTCCAGAGTGCTTGCTGAATACACCCACATTTCATCACCTAGGACACACACATACCTCTGATATGAATGCATACCTAGAGACTGAAAATGGGTATTTTAAGATGAGACCAAGATTGCCTACATTTATTATTTCTTATCTCAATTTTATCAACAAAATCAATCATTGCCCTTTGCATGTTATGAAAAATCCACTTGCAAATGTCTGAACTGTGGTGTGTGAGTCACAGCCTGCATATATACTGTATTTATGAGCATATAAACATCATATTTAGAACCACTGTGTTCTTAAATGTACTTATACTGTGGAAGAGAAACACATTTATGAATTACACTGAAATACATAGAACCTAAATGATTCTTCTTAATTACTTTGTAAGATTTTTTTGGTACATTTGCATGTACCTCGTTGTTTATTGAGGAACCCACAAATGTACCACACGAATGTAGTGGATGCTAAAATTTATTATTATTTTTTTTAGGTTATTGAGTTTCTACTGCTCTTTTGCATTGATTATAAAAAAGAATGAACTATTTTTACTGTGCTACCTCACCTGAAAAGAACACAGACTTCTCCTCTAGTGGGTTTTCATAGGCTGCATCTATCTTCTCAGGAAGCTCACTCCAGAATGTAGCCACCAACAATGGACCTGATGGCTTCTTATCTGCATTAGTAGTTCTAAACAGGAACCTAAAAGGGAACAAGATGATTGACTTGGGCTTAACTTATGAATTGTTTACTCAAGTGGCTCTATATACAAATTAAATTGGACTCAGTAATGGGTGATGCTAGTGAGTAATAGACCACCGTTACTTCAGTAATAGAGAGAAGTGGCAGCCAAAGGCTAGAGTGAAAAAGGGAAAAAGTGAGGGACTGTGTAGAGTGCGAGAGAGAGAGAGAGAGAGAGAGAGAGAAAGAGAGAGAGAGAGAGAGAGAGAGAGATAAAGAGAGAGAGAGGCTGCATTAGTAGATCTGCCTCCTGGCAACAATGGGGTGATTCATTGGAGCATCTGTTTCTCGTTATGGCAGAGAGTGGAGCCAGCGGGACAGGCCCAAACTGTGCTTTTCCAACATTCAGCCCAGCAACAATACCCACTTCCCCCAGCTCCTTTTCCGCTGACCTATTTTTCAAAGGCCAAATTATTTCAGACCTTGAATAGGCAGATCCGGCCTCTGCATTTCAATAAACAGCAAATCAGGGTACAGCAATGTTTTAACCCTTTAAATACGCACTTGAGTCCACCACTGCATTGAGGCATTTATTGTAAAGTCTTTAAAAACCCCTGATTGTATTCTATGAGTTTACTAAGCCTTTCTAATCATTTGCAGGTTTATGGATTTTCCCCTTGATTTGTACCATACAGATCAATGACAATTAACTGA
Organism: Hemibagrus wyckioides; assembly: GCF_019097595.1. Taxonomy (NCBI): domain Eukaryota; kingdom Metazoa; phylum Chordata; class Actinopteri; order Siluriformes; family Bagridae; genus Hemibagrus; species Hemibagrus wyckioides. The sequence goes on along the minus strand of NC_080736.1, from coordinate 5,671,015 downwards.
CCTCAGATGAACAACAGACTACTAGAAAAAAACCTGTGCTGGACATTGCATTGATGAAAAACCACACACTTATGTGGTGAATTTAAACCATGCCAAGCTGTTTCACATTACAAAAGTACTCTGCATTCAGTGGTCATCAGCACCAGATCAGTCAGTGGGTAAGAAAGCCATCACCTGTCAAGCTCTGACTCAACACCAGCAGTATGTCCAGTGAAAGGAGGTCCCAAATTCTTATAGCTCCAATGTCAACCTATTTAATGTGCCATGTCATTATCATTGCATCCATGACATTTGAAAGTGTTTGACCCATCCAGACTTTTAGGACAAGTCTCTGCTCCACAGATCATTGTACAACTGACCTGCTTTCTGACCTTACCCCATTACATATATTTATCCCCACTAAGACATTACAACAACAAGATACCTTCTACTTGAGCACTTCTGTAAGCATCTTTAAGAAAAGAGGTGTGCATCCCTGCTATTTTTCAGGCCCAGAAAAGCTGCCCTCCAAATATACTGTGCAGATTGGTCATCACATGCATTAACAACATATATCAATATTCCTATATCAATGTCCAATTGATCCTGTGCACACTAGAAAACGTCCATCGATTCAAATAAGCTGAGAAATGTGAGCTCCATGTGTTTTATGGATCCTTTCATCAGTAAGCTGGAAGTTACATAACAATTTGGAGAGCCACTGAATAATCTCACCAATACTCTATTTTAATCAGCATTTATTTAGATCTTTACTTCCATGGCTGTTCCTATCAATTTTAAACAGATATACCACCCAAGCAGACCACCCACACATTCACCACTACTTTTTTTTTTTCTTCCAAACACCCTGCTTTTCATTGTAGATGCCTCAGATATCATTACATATCATCAACACTGAGAATCTCCAGCAAAAATATTTCCCACTGAATTCTGTAAAGAAAAGTGAATACAACTAAGACCTTGGTAACCAGGAGCTGATGGCCATCAAACTGGCATGGGGGAAGTGACATCACTAGTTAGAGGGGATGGAGTATCTAGTGTAGACCACACACCTCTGCTAAATACCACACACTGTCAAGAAATAGTATATTCCATCAGCAGTATGGAGATCAGGAAAAAAGTTAGAAATGTCACTCACTCACAGTCAAATGATAAAATTCAGAGGGTTCGTCAAGACATAATGAAAAAAAAAACATTTATAAAGAGTGTCTGGATAAATCATCATATTTTGTCCCACAGGCTGAATATACCCACTCTCTAACTCTGCTATAATATGTTACCAACTATTATTGTTCATAGAAGCAAACATGTATGGGAGGAGGCTCGGAGGTGCGCAGAAGTAGCAGTTATTCAACAGGAATTTGCTGACAGACATTTCTCTGCTACAAGAGTCGAAACCAGAAGAGTTTTTTCACTATCACAAAGGACAGCTACAGTGAATCATACTGTGGAAGGGTTGAGGCACTGAAGAATGCTGGGTCCCAGGTCAAGATGTCTTGGACTCAGCACTTAATGAAGTAAAATATTAGAATATTTCATGCTAGATGTCCAGATCACCAAGCTCCACAGCCAAGAATGGAGCTGAAGAAACAATGCCGTGTCAGCTTCCAGAACAAGCTCTTTGGTGGTGAGGTAGAGTTCTTCAGAGCATATTTTGTCAGAGCAAATCTGTATTCCCAACAAACCCCAGCAAACTACAGCAAAAAATGCCAAACAAATTAATATTCGTGGCTTAGAGTTAAAACGTTCCTGTTTCTGTCACGTCACAGACTGCCTATACCTCTAGACACACTTGGAACGGAAGACAAGGTAATCAAATGGCTAGACACCACTCCCTTTCAGCACTGAGTTAACAGCCGCTCTTGAAAACACACCTGTCAGCATTCCCTTCTTATAGTCCAGCAAGCTCCAACAGGACAGCAAGAGAGGATTACAGGGAAACTGCCTAAAGGTCCACTGACTCACAAGGGAAAAAAACAAGAACAAGAACCTTTTTATTTTAAAAAATAGCAAAATATAAGAGATGAACTATACGTTTCCACTGCAGCTGAGCAAAAATAATGAACGCTGAACATTAGCCTTGGATAAGCGTTTCAACATATCTGCCTTTTTGTCTGTTTCCCAAATAGTTTAAACAGCTGTAGAAAGTGACCCAGTTGTGTGAATATCTCAGGGCTAATGTCATCTTTCCTTAAAGTAATATGCGCCTCTTTAGTATACTTGCTGACTCTGGGTTTAGGATCATTATAAAATATATATTTTATCATAATGGCATTTCCAATACCTTAATATGATTTGCGTAACTAACTACAATCAGGCGTTAGCAGGAATAATCATTTCCTTCCCTTTGAGCCCATTTAGTCAGGATATCATCTGAGATCTACACTCACAATTTTTAACAGGTTAAAATCATATCTGTTGTAAATGTCTACTGAAATGAAGCGCATGTGAGGCAAAAGACTCTCTGAGGTACAGCTGGTGTTTATAAAACCGAGTCCAAAAGATAACAGCCGTATGCTGTAACTAATCCTGAACTGATCCTAATCTAAACAAAACACACAGAAAATCTACCAACAACCAACACAAAATTATCATTAAAGTAAATCAAAAGAAAACAAACACTGACAGGAATAGTTAGCCAACAACATGTAGCTCCATCATAAGATTTTTTATAGTTTATACCGCTTTCCCACTCCGGACAATGTCAGTACAATAACAAGCTATTAGGCAAAGGAATACAAACTATGTACATATGCACAGTTCAGTCACAGTCAGAAGGTTTCATAGCTGGTCATCAAGATTGTTTTACTGTACACCATGTCCAACCAAGACTCAACCTACACACAACACATTGTATATATAGCAGGCAAATTAGGTTGGCTGTTTAGGATAAAAGACAACATGTGATTAGCTATGTGATGAGTTATATGTACTGTGTTGAAATTTGCATGCAGCTTATATTCACTATATGACCAAATGTATGTGGATATCAGATCATGTGTGTTTAGCATATGTGTTTAGCATGTTTTTGTATGCTGTAGCATTACGATTGCCCTTGAATCCATGAAGATTTGGTTTAAGGTTGGAGTGGAAAAACCCAAGTGGTCCGAGCAATGACCTCAACCCCACTGAGTACCTTTGGGATGAAGTGGAACACTGACTGCACTCAGGACTTCCTCACTTGACATGACTGCCTGACCTCAGTAATGCTCATGTGGCTGAATGAGCAAAAATCCCACAGCCACACTCCAACCTCTAGCAGAAAGCCTTCCCCAGAGAAGAGGATGCAAAGTCCTTGTTAAAGCCCATGATTTTGGACTGGGACATATGGATGTGACGGTCACATACTTTTGGCCATGAAGTGTATTTTAGCAAAATGTTCTCATGTGGTTATTTACAATATTTTCTGTCTATTATTGTTATTTTAATATTCAGATTTAAGATCAATCATACAGATGATGATATGATGAAAATGGGATGGGAAGATCATACAGATATTCAGTTTACGTTTGAAGAATAAGGAATGAAATTTTTCATCCATTACTCTTCCATTCATGATTCTTAGTCAGAAAATACATTGTTAGTCAAAAAACCTGCTACATTTACTTATCTATAGTTGTCTTTTGCTTCCAAACGTTGTAATTGCAACAATCTTTGGAACTGACCTTGTAGGTATAAAAAAATGTGATCACTGATACTAGGAGTTGCAGATGATTCATACAATTAGTTAAATTTTAATTTCCAATCTGTATATTTATTACCGACCTTCACTGTCAGACACTTTCTCAGAATTTTAAGGTAAAATCTAGCTGTGACAAGAATTATCAGACAGCTGGACTGATCTTCAAACTGAACAAATAAGTTCAAAGTGTAAACACAGGATAAAGAAAGACCTCTGTTTAAGTAAAACTCCACCCCCGTGAACAGATGTCCTATCAATGCTTAAACTCCATAGATAATTCTGAGGACTCGATAGTGGTCTATGTGGTATTTCATCATTACTTCACTACCGGTCCTTACCAGATATCTGAATACAGCCCTCAGTGTGTGTGTGTGGTCTCCTGATTATCATTGCTAACCACAGAGCAGTAAGGATTTAAGTCGTATTAAAGATATGTCTGTGTTCAGAGCACCAAGCGCTCTCTCTTAAGACAAAGGTTCAATTCTGAGACCACTTTATGTACATAAGCGTGGTGTGTGTGCATGCGTGTATGTGTGTGTACAAACCAACGACTTCAAGGAGTTTTGCTTAGGATCGTATTATTTGGGTTAGCTGATCCCATCAGATCCAGACCCCAACAGAGGACATCTGGAGTCAACGGATGTGTGTGTGTGTGTGTGTCACCCTAGGGTTTACTCAGTGTCACAGCCTGATTAAAAGCATATGCATGCTAATTTGTGGTTTTCATGGATAGTTTAGTTTAGTGATTAGAGTTTAGCACATTGACTAGAGTGTCTACTGCAAAAAGCAAGCAACAGACATGCATATACACGTGCAAACGTGACAGAAATTCTGAGATGGAATGTTTTATCTGAGGTTTATTTAACGTGATTATAATAAAACAGTACAGTCAGCAGAACCACCTGAAGTTTGTTGAAGCGTACGTTTGTTTGTAGCATGAAAGATTTCGCTTTGGAATTTGTAGAGAGATTTTGTGGTTATTGCTCACAGTCTTGCCACACACTCACACACACTCTCACAGAAACATTAAGGCACACACTCTCAGTCCAGACACATACACACATAACCACCCATTGCTCTAACCTAAGAAACTCTAATCTCTTAAATTAAACAAGCAAATTTTTATGTTGACTCATTTTCAGGATTCGGATATATACTGCAGTTATACTTGCAGCATAAGTGCTGTACAGCCCTTTTAATAAAATGAATAAAATTTGCAAGGATCGTTTCAACATTTTAATTTTAGTATTTAAGCACATGTTTTTGTAAGTTACACTACATTCGATTTTCCAGCCATTTAACACAATAGCTTTTAAAACTGCATAGAGATTAGTTGACGATGAACTTCCTGGAAGTCATTCTTGTCAAAAACATCCTAGTAAAACAATCTACCTACTATTTTGCAGCATATTTTTTTTTAACTTAGCATCTAACCATCAACCATCTAACATATTTTAGCCAATTATTAAAGTCACAGAGCTTTTTTTGTTTTTCCACAAACAATCTGACAAACCTAGGCCACTTGGCTGGAAGTATCGGGGTCTGGATTTAAAGAACCAGCCAAATCTGCTAAAAAATGATTCCATCTTAATAATTCAATGAAAAACTTTAATTACGGTAGGTTGTGATTTCCCTGGCTACAACTAAAAAAATAAAAAATCACAGACCCTACAGATACCACTTTGAGACTCACTGGCAAAGAAGAACTTGCTCATTCTGAGGACATTCTAAAAAACAGGTCCTCTAGAAGAAGCCTTTATTATTGCCAAAAAGGACATTACAGTACAGTCTTTTCTTCACATTTATCCCAGCTTTTTTTCCCTGGAGGTTAGGGTCAGAGCATAGGGTTAGCCATGGTACAGCACTCCTGTAGCAGAGAGGGTTGAGGGCCTTGCTCAGGGGCCCAGTGGTTGCAGCTTGGCAGGGCTTAAACCTTGGTTGTCAACCAAGAGCCTTAACCTCTTGAGCTGCCACTGCCCCTAGTTTTTGCATATCCCAGCTTGTTAGGAAGCCCGGGGTCAGAGTGCAGGGTCAGCCATGATACAGCGCCCCTGAAGAAGACAATATTAAGGGCCTTGCTCGGGGGCTCAACAGGAGCAGCATGGGACCTGAACCCCTGACCTCATTATCAGTGACCCTTAACCACCTGAGCCGTGACTTCCTTAGAGGTTTACTTAATAATCATCCAGTAGAATATGCAGGCACGATCGCTTTATATTTGATTTACTTTCATGTTAAACTTGGTTTGAAATGTTTCCTTGTGGTCATACATGGTATTAACATATTTCAAACTGCAATTGTTAATTTAGCAAAAATTAGATCCTGATTCAGACACTGTGCCATAGAAAATATAGAAAAGATCACAGTTACCTGTCGGTGAAGAAGAAAGTCTCCCCTCTGAACTGTGCTATGGCGTCGAATATGATGTTCTCACTGCAGATATCCATAGGAGTGACTGGACCCTGAGTGGGAGGAAGTGGCTTTCCTGTTGGTGTGCCTGGGAGTGAGATATAGTGCTTCATCATTATCTTCATACAATGGTTTAAAGCATAGCAGAATGCGCTTTTATAGGAAAATAATCAGTGATGGGGTGGTGTGATTTTACTCATTACATATGGACACACCATGTATTTTGTATGGCTTATTTATAGATATATTTAATGTTGTGGAATACAACTAAAAAAGTTAAATAAATACATCCTTACAGAAAATACATTTGAACAATTGCATGTTTAAATCTATGTAGCACATCCACATCCCAGTGTCACTGCTATTGTAGACCGTTTGACCAATCAGATATGAGGATTCAAGAAGACTGTGATAGCTGTTGTAACATCATTAATACATGTATTTTATTTGACTCTTTAATTACCATAGAGCTCCTGAATTCCTCTGATGTCATCATTAGAGAGTCTGAAGTGCTTAGTATAGGTGTAGATGGGAGCCATGAGTGCTCCAGGGTCTTGGGAGTGCTCCAGGCCCAGAGCGTGGCCAAACTCATGAGCTGCCACAAGGAACAGACTGTAGCCTGGTGGATAGTGAACAAAGACTGGGTCAAGACAGTGTGGTTTAATACAGAATCCTAAACTAGCATTCAATAGCAACATAGTGTCATATTGCTAGTCAGGAAATGATAGAATTGTGCATATACTGTATGGTCACCTTGATCTGGACAAAAGCCCCATTTTCGGTCTTCATCAAAACTCTTGGTGCTACTACACCACATCTTTCCATCGTTACGTCCAGAGGTGGTGCATGCGTCATAGGATTTGCCCAGGAAAACAAAGGGGAAAACACAGGGAGCTCCCTCAGAATTCCCACCAATTGTAGACATGGCTGAAAGGACAGGAAGAGCACAAGACATCTCCATGAAAGGATATAGAGCAGAACTATCTCTTAAGCCATGCTTTTAGCTTTTGCAATAAATTCTGTTAAACCAATAGGCAGTTTCTTTTATTCCTACTGAAAGGTAACCTAACACCGCTCTACTCACCAACTCACCAACTGCTTCTTTACTAAATGTTAAAAACAGCAATACCAAAAACATTCTCCAGTTCAGTGATTGACATGTTGCTTAAAAAGCTAACTGGTCCATAATTTGTTTAGCACATGGAAACTGGTACATGGACATACTACATGTTTAGACAAAAATAGAGATAGCTAATCAGCTTCAAACCTTTGAGGTCCCAAAACCTGTGACCAGGAAAGTGTACTATCTGGTGTCTGAGGAGGAGCGTATAAGGCTAGAGCAGTGGAAACAACTGTGAATAGTTACTGCAGTACCCAGTAACACCAGAAACAAAGATCTGGATTTAAATTAAAAAATTGTGCCCTTCTGTTTTAGCATTCCTCTTAGAAATAAACAAAATATGAACCACCTGGTGCTTTTTATCCATTTGAAACCAAGTCCAGAAAAATTTCACATTCATCATGAGATCTGTGATTATTAAACTTTCCAGACCTTCTTTAATGGTACTGTTCTGTATAATGGTAATTAATTGTTAGTTTAAAAATGAAAAAAGAAAAGAAAATGTTATATGTAATTATAATAAGTATATAAAAAATATAATAAATATCTAAAAAATATACTTTAGAAACGCTGTGTTGGTATTTTGTTTTGTTATTGGTGTCGGTATTTTGTGTCGGTATTGGAGAATTTTAATTCTCTGAAATTTTTTACTAATATATCTTCAACACTTTACTTTACTCTATGTACAGTAGCCCTGACATTTTTCCAAATCACATTCTGAACTTATTGAAAAATAAATACAATTAAAAAATGCCATTAAAGCCCATTTTTCCAAAAACACTGTTTAAACTTAAATCATTCCCTTGCATGCAAACTGTAGACATTAAAACACATTTTTAATGCTAATTTCTACTAAATGAGGTATTCTGCTAATATATTTAGTACACTAGTTAGTTTTTTTTCCTGCTACCCAGCTGCTACCCATATTAAGGGAAGTTCAAATGGTTATAAGGATGGTAATACACTCCAGAAAGCTAGCTTCTTTAGATTAAAGACAATCATTTTTACACAAAATCTTTTTGTATGTTTGTTCATAATGCTAAGAGAGTTGTGATGCAACATGCAAATGTGAATGTTATTCACATTCCACAGTACATTTGGCTATTTCACAGTACAGAGCTGGCAATAAATGATTTTTATAGCACTGTTTAAGTATCCAGGGAGAGATTCATGGCATGAGCACGTGTCTTTAAGAGACTAAGATGCCTCAGTGGTAGTTAACGGGGGGAAAAAAAGCCTGTTTTGCTATCAAAAGTGAAGAAATGGAATTTAAAAGTAAGTAAAAAATTCAGAAAAAGGGTTGTAAATATAAAAGAATCTGACAGAGGTGCTTTTAACATCAGCACAATACCAAATGCTTTGAACGTTAGTACAGCAGTGTTATTAGAGAAATGATACTCCAAACCCGGTGACATGGGAGGCTTTACTTTTCCTCCAGCGCTCACATTTTATTTTAAACGACTGGCTTGATGCAGCCCAAGACTTCTTTTGCTGTTTAGCCAGAGGTTATACAGTATGAACACACACACACACACACTGGCACAGAAACACACACAGGGCTACATTCCCAGAGAATTAGATCCAGATGAAGAGGGCTGCTCTCGTGGATTTAGCCAGTTCTTTGACACAATGGAAAAAACCCTACTGCCAGCCCACAGTGAAAAAAAACAAAAAAACAGATGAGTGACTTTCATTGCCTTCAAGGAGATTAACAGGACGAATGGAAACTGCAGCCGGGTCTATTTTACTTAGGGGATGGGATGAGTAAAAAAGTAATAATTAATAAACGTTTATTAGGATAAGAAATATTTTCAATTTTATGCTTATGTAAGGGTCTTATATATAAATAATATATAATAATATATACTAAATGATATTATTCCAATACAGTTATACCAATAACTGTGAACCATATGCAACTTTTCTGCACATACAGAAGAAGTGGCTCAAAGAGAAACCAAACTGCTGTGTTGTTTTTGGCTGGAATATGACCTCAGTGGACACATTTTTCCTACTGAGCGTAAAGCACTTTTTTTTTTTTCTGTACTGTTTATGTAGCTAAATTAGCCTGACTCTCTGAGCATGACTCTCTCAATGACTCTCTGCCAACTGTGTGAATGTGTGACCACAACAAATACGGAATCTGGGTAACATTATCTGAAAAATGAAGCTTTCATCTGTCACTGTTTCCAAATACTATATATCTCTCTAGTCCTTTAACATCTCAAAATCCTGCTTCACCGCATATTATATTAGTAATAATTGTCTATAAATCCAAAAGTTATACTTGATTCATGAGGTTTATAACATAATCTTTCCAAAAGGTTTGTGACTCATAACCACATTGCAGCAATCCAGTTAATAATAAAATGTTTAGATAGTAGAAAATAATGATATACCAGTTTCGGGGCAGAATCCATAGGTCTTATCCTGGTCGTAGTTCTCGGTAGTGGCGCACCAACGGTATCCATCGTCTCTGCCTGAGGTGGTGCAGCTGTCATACTTATCTCCTTGGAACGTGAAGGGGAACTTACATGGTGCTCCTTCTCCATTTCCACCCAGTGTGAGTAGCACTGCAAAATGTCAAGAACACTCTCAGAAAAACAACTCTTCAAGGGTTATTTAAGGGTTCATCAACCTGAAACTCTTTCTGCAGTAATTCACATTAAGTTATAAATTAATAAGCCGTATTAAGATGTTTCTGTCAATCAGACTTTTATTATAAATTCCCAATAGGTTGCATCATATGCTGGATGAGTATTATATACATTGCAAAAGAATTTGCAATGTGCTGTACTATAAAGAAATTTGTTATTATATATAAACACAGTGAATTTCATTTCTTCACATATAGAAACATAGCAAGTTTGATTCACAGTGCAGGGTCAGTCATGATACAGCTCATCTGAAGTGCTTAAGAGTAAGGGTCTTGTATAAGGACCCACTCTTGACAGTTTAGCGATGCTGGGATTCAAAATCTCAACCTTCGAACTAGATCCAGGACCTAAAATCATGGTCCCACTCCTTCTATGTAGGTTATACAAAATAGCAATATAATATTTTGGAAAATGTGAGAGTAGCGTCAACGGTATCAACTAAATAGTACTCACATTCGTGTGGACAGAACCCGTACTTTCCATCTTTGTCAAAGTCATAGGTTGTCGAACACCACAGGAATCCATCATCACGTCCTTGATTTGTGCAGCTATTGTATAGTTTACCCATGAAGAGGAAGGGAAACTTACAGAACTCCCCCTCTGCATTGCCAAACTTCACCTTTACAACTAGAAAGACAGAAAGAGAAAATGTAGTTTTGTTTGTGTCTTGAAGAAAGATGAAAACAGACTTCATGAAATGAGGTGAAAATACCTTGCCCTTCTCCCAAGGTCCAATGCTCATCATCATCAAAGTGAGAATCTCCTCCAATACCAGGACCGGGGGCAAATGCGTGGGCCAGGAGACCATCCTTACCATCAAATGGATAACCATCACCATGCTCTAGAAATCAAACCAATGTTGAATCAGCAAGCACTGTGCATCATCACTCTCCTGATGAATAGATTGTATCCTGATTTCTACAACATATGAGGGAAATCTGTAACAACATGCTGGGATTCATTAACATGGTCGTCTGCGGGTTTTGTTTGCTATGTCCTGTTTTCTGTGGGTTCATTGGCAGGATACAGATACAGCCCTCTGGATACAAAAAGATCTCAAAATAAGTGGGGGTTTTGGACAGGAGTAATTGCCTTATGATTTCGTCAAACAATTCATGTGTCAGCATAAGCTACAATTTCCAGTAAACTGAGCTGTGCTTTTAATTATACAGTGAAAACGCAAAGGCAAAGTTGAACCAAACCACAGCTTGTGCAGAGAGTCACTGCAGTCTACTCTTACTATAAAAAACTGTTGCTGTCCTCTCGGTGCTTCTTGTTACTATACTTATTAAAAACACTGACCAAACAAAAGATTGCTTTTACAAATACCATTGCGCCCGAAGTTGATCATGATATCAGCATCTCCGGTCATGATGCGCGTGAATTTAAGGGGTGTAACATCACTCCAGACTTTAAAAGCACGGAAGAATGCATCATCAATCGTCTCTTCGTCCATATCAGGACTGTGACCCAAGATCCTAAAGAGAAAAGATGTGTTTAGACCTTCATATTAAAGAGTGCAGTACTCTTGTACCCTTGTTGTAACCCTTACTGTGTTAGTAAACTCCCACGAGACATACTTGTGGTTATGACTCATTAATAGTGTACTTTTTTATCTAGTTATTTTATCAAAACATTCCCTTTTCTGTCTTTGATTTATTATGTTGCTAGTGATGCAAACACCATAGATCCAGACAGCTATAGCCACAAAAGGCAGTGTCAGGACATTCTTTAAACATTGCTAATGCTGTCGTTGCTTTCCAATTGGTTCTTTGTGGCTTGAAGGGACACCAAATATGGCTTTTGTTAAATATATATATATTTTCCATTTAAAGAAGAAGAAAAAAAAAACAGATTAGAACCCAAAAATGGGACTGAACATCATTTACCAGAACAAAATGTTTCAGTAGTTTGACTTTGCTATCTCAGAAAACAAACAGCAGGAGGTTAAGCAATGCCTTGGCTAAGCAGTCTCTCTCTCTCTCTCTCTCTCTCTCTCTGACACACACACACACACACACACACACACATACACAGAGAGACACCCACACGCACAAACACACACCTGTATGTAATTTCATTATTTTGCCACTTAGGCTTTGACGGGAAGAAGTTGTAATTAGCCACATCTGGGACACCACAGCGCGGTTTCTTCATAATCTCAACTGTGTTCTGGTCAATCTCTCCCGTCTCCGGAAGAGCAAAGAACTTCTGCATCTTCTTCAGCGTGTCCTTCAGAACCATCAAGTTGCAGCGGTCTTGTGGGCATCCATAGAACTTATTCAAATAATGCTTTAGATATACAGATAGATAAGGGAGAGGAAGGGAAGGAGAGAGAAGAGAAGAAACCAACAACAGATTTGACAGGTTAACCTCAATGGAAGTGCTACCACATTCCAAAACTTCTCCAACCGCATCCCACATAAGAAAGGGGGGAAAAAATGATTACGAGCTGAGAAAACTTTAAAGAAACATTCATTTGTGGCATTATACACGGTTTATAAACTAGAAACATTTTAATGTGTTACAGTAAATAATAAAAAATTAAGCTTTTAAGGCAGTTTTGCATTTTGGATTGTGGCAGAAAAAAAGCAATTAAAAACATACCTGAAAAAAATCCCTATCAAGGAAATTAACTCCATATTAAATTAATATCATTAAGGCTTTACCTGTAAAACCTATGACACATGAATGACCATAACCCACTTACCAGGGCTACTTCTTTGTCTGTCCGAGATACAGTATCATCGTTTGGGAACTTAATGATAGGCGAAGGCGCTGCAAAAGTTCCTATAGAAGCCAAAACCTGAACCAGGAGAGCTCGAAGGACTAAATGCCTCCGGCTGAAAAGTGTAAAGAAACTCATTTTATCCCGTTAGAGAAGGAACCCGGTCACGGACAGCAGTAACAGCTCGGCACCGTGCGCTCTTGAGGCTCCAGTGTGCGTGTGTGTGTGTGTGTGTATATGTGTGTGTGTGTGTGTGTGTGTTTTCCGCTCGTTTTCCCCCACAACTGCGGACCCGTGGACGACGCTGTCTCGAGCGCGCGCACAGTACTCCGGCGCCGCTTGATTCCCGGTGGCGCGAGGACGGTGAAATTGGAGCCGCCAGCCAGCGCGTGCACGTTCACCGAGTGGCGTGCTCGTGCGCGCAAACTGAAGAAGACCAGATGTGCAAAAGCAGAAAACACGAAGGATAGTCATGAAGTGACTCGTGTTCTCAGGCAGTCACGTGGTTCACATGCGGATTTTACACATGCGAAGTTTAGACACTTAAAACAAAATAATAAAGTAAAATATTTATTTATTTATTTATTTATTTATTTATTTATTTATTTATTTATTTATTCAATTTCGTAAATCATTTATTTATTTATTTATTTATTTATTTATTTATTTATTTATTCATTCATTCATGTACTTGTTGTTTAAGGTTATGGTTAGGGTTTACCACCTGTAATTTGCTCATAGCTCTATTTATTTTCTTCAGTTTGTCTTTATATATATATATATTTCTATTACTGTAAATTCATTTTTTTAACGTAGTAAATTCATTGCATGGCACATGACAAATGTCTAAATGTTTTGAAACGACTTCTAATATGTATTTTTATAAGCGCACTGAATGTACCATTTAAGCTGTAAACACAGACCTGAGCAAGGTTCGTGTTTCTTTAGATATATGGAAGATTTTAGATTGATGATCTTAGACAGCACCAAACACCACCATCACCCACTGAGGAAGTATGTTTAATAAACTTCCAGAGATTAGTACAGCTGCAGAAATTAGTAGTTATGTGGATCAATGCACACTAAATAAATTTCTCAACCAACCATATTCAGCCATATTGTTTGAAAATGGTTAACAACTGTAGATTTGTAGATTATCAAAAATGTAAGTGTAGTACACATATGGTATACAGCTGTAAATGAGATTAGAACTATAAAAAGAACTGGAGGAATGAAGCTAAACAGTTACAGTAACATAAGTTTATATGGAAGTAGGAAAAACTAAAACAAAAAAACTAAAACAGGAATCAGCCTCTATGAAAACAGCAGGTGTGCAACCTCTGAGCAAAACCGTGAATTGGTTGGATCTCCTACAGCTGCCTGGAAATTACAGCTACTTTAAATGCACCATGATTTCATTTAGATCTCTAGCTTTAATATTGGCTAACTTGATGGTCTGTACAGGCAAGCTAGCATTCACATATATAAAATAGTCAGTCTCAGACTCAACCTCAGTCTAGACCCAGGGCAATTTTCAGAGATTCTTAGTTATTTCAATGTGTCTGACCCTATTTATTTATTTATTTATTTATCAAGCAAACAAAAAACCTTTACTGATTCTTTCTTTCTTTGGCATGTGTACATCCATTAAGACGATTTGAAATACCTGTGCTTCTAAATGTACAGTTTAATTGAGTGAATTAATGAGAGAAAAATACACTTGAATGTTATTTAAATTGTCTACTACACACACAGACAGTATGTATCTGAAACCTCTGTAGAATCTCTGTAGATTTTAAAGGAAATACACCCCCCTGGTGGTGAACAATGGAAATTACAACCCCAAAAGTTAAAACCCAGAAAATGAGCAAAGCTCTCTGGACGATACCTAAAACCTCACTGTCTCTGGATTAACGGAGTGGCAGAATGTTGGTTTATCAATTAATAATTATGTATCAATAATACATTTACATGCTTTCGTTATTATCTATATATCATCTATATAAATCATAGTGACAGTGACAGTGCCCTCTAGTGGGTAATATTACATTAATAATAATAATAATAATAATAATAATAATAATAATACATCTTGATATAATTCTAATTATATAAGACTATGAAATAGACCTATATACTTTTTCTTCTTTAGTAGTAGTAATAGTAGTAGTAATAATACATTAGAAATATATCTAAAATAAAATGACATAACAATTAAGGTGACTTAAATATTGATATATTTTATATATAATCTGAGAGTATAATCCCAGAGAGAAGTCAGAGTGCCCTCTGGTGGCACTACGGAGCACTGCACACTTTAATGATTCCTCACCAGGGCTTTTTGAGCTTGACTAGGCCTGCGTATCCACCCCTGGATTTCTTTTAACTCCTCTTGACATCTCTCTTTTCTCATGTGGAGGATTAGACTCGACAGTATATTGACACAGACTCTTTATGAAGGAAAGCTGGGGGACTTAGTGGCGAAATCTTACAGTGAGAGCGCTCTCAAACAGGATTATTTCTGCCTATCTCGTCCTGCAAATCTCTCTGCATTGGGGAGGGTGTGTTAATTTTTCAGGTCTGACTGCAGATGAGGAGCGGCCCGGTGGTACGGTCCGTTTGGCTGTGATGGGCGAAGGCTCGTGGCTCTGCAGTCTGCCTTCATTTCATGCTCTGTCACATACAGCTGTCTCATGCTGCTGACAGGAGGATACAGTCTCTCGTCTCTTTCCGCCTGTCTCTGTCTCAGTCTCTCTCCTCACACTCCTTCTGTTTCGTTCTGTCTCCCCAAGTGTGTGTAAAGGCTCTCTTGCTTACATGAATGCCTTCGAGCATGTGAATGCAAATGCATCAAAGAACAGCGTGAATAGAGATAAACTTGATAAACTTTGATTTGCATGTAAATTGTTTTTTTTTTTCTTCAATGTTTTTTTTTGCCAGAGTTCTTTTAAGTTAAAGCAATTTGGTCTCTCTGTCTCTTTCTTTCCTTATTTCCAAGTCAATACAAATTCCCAACTGGATTATATTGAATTTGGATGCACCACTGAGTCACAATCACTTGCACATACTTTGAAATGAAACACGTAGCTTCGTCCGTATGCTACTGTACAGAATAATGTAGTCTTCAACTCAGTAAAAGAGTAAGAACCTGTTTCCTGTCTTGACAGTATTCTAATACAACATCTGGAATAGTTTTAATCTTACAGTCTGTATATTTATTATTGCTCTTGTACACTGCATTTAAATGTATTCTGTATTCTCATCTCCTATTTCATTTTTTTCCCCCAAAGATTTTTATTATTATTATTATTATTATTATTATTATTATTATTATTATTATTTCTGTTTTTTGATATTCATTTTAAAAGCATCTTCAATTGTCTTGCCTATGAAAGGCTACTTCAATAAATTTATCTTTGCACTACCTTTCCTTTACAGTCAGAAAAGACGTCAGCAAGTGATTTTCGAGACGCAGCACAGTGTCTAGAAATCTGTTACATCATGTAAAAATTCATTTAAAGAACTAAGATACTGAGTAAAAATTAGAGATTTTTCTGTATTGCTTTAAAATGTTACGATTCCTTTAACATGTCTAGTTAAAATGAATGTCCAGCAGTCTCCAGAATCAAAGAATTTTCACATAATTTCCTTTAAAACAATGTAATAGACGGTTAAAATAACTATATATAGTTTAATTTAATTTAAAAATACTATACTTTCAGTATTTTTCATTCATTCATCTTCATTAGCCAATTCTTGTGATGGATCTAACTGATGTTTCTCTCTCATGCTACGATGCAGCATTTTTCCTACATTTCCTACATGTCTCTCGTATAAGGGGAATACTAAAACATCCTATGACACAATCTGTGTACTTGGACTGTAACACTGTGTTTTGGCTCCTGGTCTCATGCTCTGGACTCGGACTGGCAGTCCTGTGCCCATCACCAGGCCAAAAGGGTCTTTTGGCGTTTCGGAGAGTGCTGGCCCGTTCATCTGGGTCATGTTAGAAGCCGTGTCAACCCCTCAGAAGCTCATCTGTTAGGGACATGCTCCATATGTGTTCATGTGCGGCACCGCAACGGGACGCCTCCTCTGCTTTCATGCTCAACTCTCAGCCCTTATGCTCTTTTTTTTTCCAGTTTGAATGCGGATGTGGGCGAATGTGCACTACAAAGTGAATCACAGTTCAGATGTCGTACAAGCATGCACTACAAAGTGAATGCTGGCCATGTTGCTTTTTGAAAGATGTTGGAAAGCTGGTGGACTGAGAATTGGACTGTTGCAAGAAATGTATATTTGTATGAGTAGAGTGGGGTCAGTTGTAGCATTTATTTATTTATTTATTTATTTATTTATTTATTTATTTATTTATTTATTTGCTGTAAATCTTATGAGACAAACTCCAGTTTCTGACACATTCATCAAATAAAGTTGTTTATATATTAGAATTAAACGAAAGGGCCACGATGTTACAACTGACCCTCACTTTATTACGCTTTTGGGAGATAGAAATACATTTTTGCAAACAATTTTTACATGATATTTACCCAAGGTAAACATGACCATTTTTTAAGTAATTTAATCTCTTTTGTGTTCTGTTGAATATCTTAAATACTTGTCTAATTATCTGACATTCCAGCAAAATAGTATAACACTGTCAACTATCAATCATCAGTCAACTAATAGTCAAATAATCAGTGACTAAAACCTGCCTCCATATTTCCATATAAAATAATACAATCAAACAATATGTTCTTCAAAGCTGTGATAATGCAGGCAGGCAGAGGATCCTACTGAGCATGTGCGGAGTGAGCGTTACCTCGTAGCTCGTTGGAGCGACTGATAGCATTGCAGCTAACCCCAAACTAACATAGTCACCATGTCTGATTATACAATAAAGATTCCTCTAATGACAGACCTGTCAATTAAAGAATATTACAACTTTCCGCTTACATCATCCATCAGCGTGATGACCAAGCTTATACAGAAAATGGAATCTCAAAGTGAGCTAGGGTAATAAGGATGCTTTTTTCTAATCATTAGACAGAAGATGTATATCTGTAGAAGTTCAGCATCGTTCCATGACATCCTACTAGTGTGTTGTGCTGCTGTGGCACTAAATCTTGATCTCAAATCATGACCAAGGAATCATTTTACGATGTTTTTTTCTCTGTACAATGTTAAAGCAGCTGAAGAAAGCAGTTATGGAATGCTAATCAATCTGTTTGAAACAGAAGTTAATTTTGCTAAGTACTTCATAACAGTGCCGTTTTACACCTTGCTGTGATTGCGTGATGGAAATATTATGATTAATTATTGAACATGAATCCATCATCTTTTATTTATGCATGCATTAAGCAGCGCTGGGACTCCCGTGCTTCTGCGTAATTGTTGTTCCATTGTGTCACTGCTCTGATTCCTGATGTGACTAGTGAAGCGAAAGCTGCACATGATAGATCTAGGCCTCTGATTGATGCTTCGTGTGTGGATTTGAACCGGAACGGCCAGCAGAATTATTGTCATTTAACGCTTTTTTGCTCTTCACTGTGTCTCTGTTAGCGGCGACTTGTAAACACTGATGGAAGAGCGCTTTCCATTACGACTGCTGAGGGAAGCGGGCTCGTCTCCCCTCGGCTTCTTTCCGTCTCAATAATAGGTCCACAGCTGTAGTTAAAAAATTAATCACATTTCTTGGCAAGTCGGAAAGGTTAGACTCCTTGCCCCGGAGATGTGATCATCTCGGCGGAGATGAGAGGAGATGCCTTTGATGAGAGAAGCATGTAAATGATTTGTGTGTCATAAGGGGACACCAAAACACTGTGGCTGCTTAAACAGGGCTCCGTCATTGTGCATGAAACAACACGCAACACATACACACATACTCAGACTTACACAGATGGAGAAATGGAATAAGAGTAGGGAAGAAGCAGATAAGAGGGAGAGCGCTCTCAATCATAGAACAATCAGACTGGTACTGACATTTAAATTAGCTCAGAACAGATTTTAATCTAAACACAGATGCACTGATATAAATGGAGAGGGTGAGTGGCTTGATGTCTGTTCAAGATGGATTTAGTGAAAAAGAGATGAGCTCAGATAGATAGATAGATAGATAGATAGATAGATAGATAGATAGATAGGTAGAGAGAGAGAGAGAGAGAGAGAGAGAGAGAGAGCAGCATCAGCCTGTGGCCTCCTTTGAATCTGTGTTTACTTTTTTTTCTAACCAAATTCAAATATTGATGCCTTTCTGAGCTGTAGACAGATTACTCCCCAAGGCATCAAAAAGTATGAGCTTGTGTGTGTGTGTGTGTGTGTGTGTCTGCAGATGAAATATGCATGGCTATTCCGAATTGCTTTTAGTTACTGTAAAATATTCACCCAGGTGTGCACTGGGTGCAGCTGACAAGCTGCCAGAGGAGATGAATTTTTCACCGCTGTAATCATCCTTGCTGAAAAGGCAAGGGCAAACTGTGTGATCGCTCACGACAAGGAATCCAAAATAATCACACTACAGTCTTAATGAGTTTAATGTGATGTAGAGGTGAAGAAAAATCAATCTACACAGGTTGTAGGTGCAGGGATACATGTTGCAAGATGTCTAGTATGTGCATGGTTCTCTCTCTCTCTCTCTCTCTCTCTCTCTTAACCTAGCATTCAGCCCCTGTGAGCTTTCAAATCCTTTCCCCATGCTGACACAAAGTGGATAGGTTCCCTCTCTCCAGGGGTCCTGTTCCCAAATGCAGCCTAGCTGGCATTAATATATGCATATTTGTGTGTGTGTGTGTGTGTGTCTGTTCCTTCTTAAAAGTGTAAGCATGTGCGTTTACGTGTGTGTTCATGAGTGAGATTACCTTCATCAGCTTTATGTAGACGAGTTGTCCTTGTCTGTCTGCTCTGCTTGTGGCAAACTCAATGTTCTAAACGCCGCAAAAGACCCACACGATATAACGTTAATCAATTTGGAAGCGAATTTTGAGCTTGACCTACCGATCTGTATCCAGAGCAAGACTGGAGTATAAACCATTCGGGTTCAGCGCAAAAGTTTAGCGAAAGTCAGCAAAAAAAGATTAGAAAGCTGTGAAAAAACAATATCTTCTCGGTGTGTAAAATGGGAGACCCTTCACACACATTTTCCCTTCACTGATGTGAAAGCATGGGCAAGCTGTTCTTTAAATGAATTGTTGATGCAAATAAAAAGGGTTTAGGTTTGTATAGTGTAAAACGTCGACTTATGCAAAGTAAAGTATGAGCAGTGTGAAACCTGAAACAAGATTACCAAGGATTCTGTGTACCTGGAGTGTACAATTACCCAGGGGAAACTATTTTGAGTGTGAAAACCCCTATTCTTGGTTCCAGCCTTTATTAAGTCGGTAACTTGTAATATGTAAAACGGGAGCAGGCATTTGCTTTGTCACAAAATCCATGCAAGTATAATGAAACATGGTGTCCTCCCTAGTGACCAATAAGACTTTCCATCCCTAATTAATTATTCCTTATTGTTTCCTGAAAAATTAAGACAATATACACCAGCAGGACTTAAACATATCTCCAGATGATCCCTGTGTCACATTTCAACATGAACATACATCACCCCAAACATCTGTATGCAATTTGTTTTTAACAAAAAAAATACATTTTTTAATTGAATCACCTTGTGTTTCAATCAGATCCTGTCACTCTCAATGAACCTGTAGGTGTCAATAGAGTGCTGTTACAGTTCTCTCTCCTGTCCCAACTTCCACACCAAAGTGAATTTCCTCTTCTGTTGATAATGATCTGAGGTTCACTCCTCAGATCTGAGGACTGCATGATCCAATAAAGCTCGGATTTTATCACTTTATTCTTTCCACTCCCTGCATTTTCTTACTACAATAGTGTTATATTACTTCCAGTGTTTGCAACCTTGCACATGGGCTGATACGTTTTCAGCAGAAATGGTCCAGTACTTAACTATATTGTACAGGATAGAAATGCTTAGCACTGGGCTTGGTGCACTCAGAAGTACTTCGTTCCACAATTAATGCGTATCTTTTATTTTTGGGGATTGTGAATGTCCTTCTTTAGAGAAAAATCACAGAAGAGTATGTAAATGATACAGAATTATATCCCTAACCCTAACCCAAACCCACATGAAGGGGAATTTTACCTTGTTGCACCAGAAATCAAGCCAAAATCTGAACAATATTAACATGATATAGCATGAAGGTCTAAAAACAATTCATTATGCGATGTTTTATTGGACACTAATTAGGGCATTAATTGTCTTTGACTTATCTTTATATCTTTGGCTATAGGCCATGGATGTTGAAATAATTATATACATATCATAGCATTTTCTGGGTTGTACTTGTGTTGCGTACTATATGATTCAAAATTTAAATTCAAATTTAAATTTAAATTCAAATTCAAATTCAAATTCAAATTCAAATTCAAATTCAAATTCAAATTTTATTTGTCACATACATAATCGTACACAGTATGATATGCAGTGAAATGCTTACATGACTGTTTGTTTTGACCCTTGAAAAGGAAAAAGGAAGAGGAATAAGGACAGAAAAAAAGACAAGGATAAAATATAAAAATACAAAATATAAAATATACAAACAACAAGTTCACAGTAGGTAAATAAAAATAAAATAAAATAGAATATAAATAGAATAAAATATAAATACAGTAAGGTAGGGTATATATGTATATAGAATATGTGTATAAAATATATGATGTCTAATCTGTAAATGACACAAAGCTGATATCATATATTTGAATATCATGCAGTATTTATTTAAATTGTGTGTCAAGAACTTTTCACATATTCTCTAAAAATCTCTAAAGAATCGTCTCTAAAAAAATGGCAATGGGGATTGGGATTCACCTAAGAAAGTTTTTTTTAGTAAGAATATTTACATGCAAAATAATCCTTAATTATAAGTGGGATAAAACAAACAATCAATCAAGCAAGCAACCAAACAAACAAACAAATAAATGAATAAATTGTATTTTAATACTTACATTTGTGCTTTCTTACATTACAGTCGATGTCTTAAATAATAGAATATCATAAATATTGGGAATTTATCTAATATTTCTTACTATGAGATTATTATGAATCAAATCTACGATTATTCAGTTTGCTCTTAGACGCTTTTCTTCTCGATTTTCTGACTCGATTAGCAGGTCAATTTGCTTCTTCTTATAAACAAATTCATAAATTAAGAAACAAGGATCTTCCAAACAAATTAGACTCGAATTTAAATTTAAAAATAATTTTAGAAAGAAGTATAATAATCATGTATAATCATATATTTAGTTAATAATAATGTTATAACAGACAAAAAAACCAAATAAATATGATTATATTCAAAATATTTTAACTTTTGCAGTGTAACATTTTTTGAGAAACTTTGTAATGGCTTGAATTTCAACTGTATGACGCAAGTAGGATTTTCTTTTTTTCTCTAAGTTTCTAGCGTGACAATGTTTGTGTGTGTGTGTGTGTGTGTTTGTCTGTATAAGCCATACATGCAAGGATGTTGCCGTGTCCGGTATGGCGTCTTCGCCTCCCCCGATTCCGGCAGGGTTTGATTTAAATCTGGCCTAAGTGGCCTCTCCTCTCAATCTTAACCACGACCTGGCACGCCACCTCGCTCCTTCCCTGTCATTCTCCTCTCTGTCTCAGTGCCTCCCCTTCTCCCCTCCCTCCACTGCTCCCTCCATTCAGGATATTGAGAAAGACCTTTGACAGGAAGGGGAGGCCCGTGGGGTGTTCAGCAAGGATATGGAGCCCACTGTGATAGATTACTGTATCACCTTTCAGCTGTCAGGTACCAAAAATCTGTTTCTTTGATGGAGTAATGTCAAAAACAACTCCATCAGCATTTTTCAGACATCTTTATTTATTTATTTTTTTGCACATTGTTTTACACAGTAAGTAAATATATTCAGAAAGCCTTTGATGTTTAGGTCTATTGAACTTGGGTAGCACTTGAGCTTATTTCTCACAGCATCACCATCACTAAGAAAGGAGCTTAAACCCATCACAGCGTATTTTGGTACTCCAATAGAAAAGAACCAATTTGTCATTTTTTCCAGCCAAATCAATACAAACATAATACACATGAAATCTTCATGATTTTCAAATTTTCAATGAAAATGCATTAACAGGGAAAGAGGTTCCTTAAAGGTTTCTGAAAATGTAGAAAAATACACAAATGCATTTTGTAAGGAGGACACAAGATCAGCTCAAAAAGGTAACATTAGCCCTGTGATGGATAGAAGATTTTTTCAGTGTTAGCGATTCAAGTAAGATATCAGAGGCTCAACACGAAACTGAGCAATGAATTATATCAGGTTTCATCAAGAGCATACTCGAAATGTCATTGGGCAAACTATTAAACATACTTGTACTCAATGTTTCAAAATATTTTGAACAAGTCTATAATTGTGGTTATTATGAACTGTCAAACAGTTGTCCTGTTGTGCAACATGAACACTGATGTTTTACAAAATCTGTTCACGTTGTTTGTTTGAATTACATCCACAGCATCTCATATACTGCTTATAAAGTTACAGATATGTCTCAAAAAAAAAATATGAGTCCAAATGGACAACGGATTGATGCAGCGTTTCACTTTGTGTAGAATCTACAGGCTAGGCTAGAAAGAAATCAGCCACAGCATCACTTCTCCATAACATTCTGTGCATTTCTCTCATGATGATTCGTGATGCCGTTGCACACAGTTTCCTAAAAAGTCCAAAAGCACTTGTTTAAAAGCAAATAAACAGATATGGAGACTAACAATTTAACAATGTATAGATATGGAGGTTTAGCACTGCTAGCACATTTTCAGCTCCAAGCTCTAAGTAGCTTTCAGACAAAATAAACAAACAAACAACCAAAAAAAAACATGGTTTGGATGTAATTGCATTTCACTACTTCCAAGTAAAATACACTAGCTAAACTAGCTGTTTTTCTTGCTAGCAAATAGGATGACAAATGTACAGTATACATATATATATATATATATATATATATATATATATATATATATATATATATATATATATATATATATATATAGTAATTGACATTTATGCAAAATATTTATCTAATTATTTGAAAACTATTGAACTCCCAGACTGTCATGTGATTTTTATACTGTTAAATAAAGAACAAGCAAGAAGCAAGTTACAGATCAGTTCTCCTTACATCCCTACAGGAACACAGTAACACAGGGCCTTGTTGAAACAGGGGCCTAATCCCTGGATCTGTAATATATCTCCAACATTAAAGGTATTGGATATATGGCATGTCCTGGGCTGTCAGAGTCTTGTGCGAGGTGTACTGTGCCATCTTTTGGGATCTGACTGTGTATGGATTATAAAAAAGAAAAAAGAAAAAAGAAAAATACAGCACCTGTGCAGCAGCCATTAATATGCAAGCAGAAGAGATGGCTTCAGTTTAATTTATATAATATTCCCCAAAGAATCATTATTATTCCAGGGACCTTGCAAGCAACATTTGGCCTTTAAAGAAATTAACTTTGTCTCCTTGCTAAGTACACCAATACATCAAGCCATAATCTCTCCAGTAGATGAATCGTATTTCAAATCATACAAGACGAATGTATTCGTATTTCATATTTTTCTAATTTTTCCTGTCTGACCATCTGTATGTATTAAGACTTACTAAGATTAATCTCTTGATCCTATTGGAGCAGGAGCCAGGTGTTTTTCCTAATACAAGCATGAGTAAATAAGGCTGAGTATCAAGACCTAATCCCCGGCATTATTTTTTATATTTCAGTAATATATTTGGGACAGTGATTTCCCCGTCTTATACCAATGTCAGACTCGCTTTTGTGATTCCTGTGTGTGTGTGTGTGTGTGTGTGTGTGTCTGAAATCCCATATGTGCTGCATTGTGAATATCAGTGGCGTATGAAATTGCTCTGCATGTCTCCAGATCGCAGTGCTAAATCATTTAAGAGCTCCATCCCCTTTGAATGGGGGATAAGGCTTGCTCTGGGTATGGGTATATGTTATAAAGTAAGATTGGGGTGTTTGGGGCTCAAGAAGGAACGAAAAGGTTAACATTATCATAACCTATATCTATAACTACGGCTACAAGGCCACCCCGATTACTTTTTTCCCCTGAAACAAAAAAGTAGCCACTGAATTTTGGTCAAAACACCAGATAAGTCAAGGTGATTCTAAAGGGCTGTCAAGGGCTAAGAGTCATAGGGTTATGTCTAGCTAAACAATACCCAATAGCTGACTTACTTTGTGATGTATTTTTTTTCTTTTCCGACAAGGAAAGTCTTATTAGATTTTGCATAGTAACTTGTTCCTGGAGTCATTTACTTAAAATTGAGTCAAAAAACAATATTGAACAATATTGTTACACAAACTGAGCCAGACTGTGATGAACTCAAAGGAACGAGACACAAATCAAATAAAAAGGCTGAGGGGTGGAGCTAACACTGATACCTTTTTATATTAGTTCTTATAAATAAAATGAAATAAATTCCAGCCACATTATCCTAAATTTACTAAGATTAATGTATTAGTTGTCCCTGGTTTTTTTTTATTTAAATTGCATACTACTTTTTATGACAAGCAGTGCAAAACATTTTATGAGCTCTGCCCAATGTATCTCTAGAACTGAGGTCTTATAATATATATAAAAACATATCAGTGCTTTGCCTCTTGTCTTAGTTCCTCAGTACACACTCAGCAGACCGCTCCCAGCCGTGTGAATCTCCTGTGTGAAACAATAAAGTGTGATGATTAAGGCGGCCATTTGCAATATGAAAATGAATTCCTCAGCTCTCACGAGGCTGCACCTGGGTCAGTGCTCACACGGTTCACGCGCATGCTGTAATTCATCCTCCGCATTATCTCAATAATGATATATGCCCAGGATTATGAATGGAGATGTTTCCCCTGATGGCGATTTAAATGGTATTCGAGAAGGCTTTCAGATCACTTTTGCCCTCCATAATCCTGAAGGTGGCAATCAGGTTCCACCACGCCAAAGGAATCATGCTGAAATCATAAAGATCGGCTGGCTGGGGGAAAGACCCAGGCTTGATTTGCATGTGAATGTCAGGGGTAAACCAACAGATACAGGATAAGGTTTAAAAATTATGCATTTACTATTGATGTTGGTGAGGATATTTGACATAATGTAACTGTAATTTATTGTGTTGTCTGACTGCTCCAATTTTTTGTAAAAATATTATATTGCATTAAGTTGCATAAGCTACACAGGTGAGATTTTAGAGAATGAAATATGCCTTATAAAACTCTTTTGTTGTATTTTACAACAAATAAAGAATAAAATAATACAGGATAGATGACCTGGGGGGAAAAAAAAAACAAGATCAAATACCCAAAGCCTTACTCCAGGTTCAGTTTAAGACTTTTAATATAATAATAATAATAATAATAATAATAATAATAATAATAATAATAATAATAATAATAATATTATTATTATTATTGTTGTTGTTGTTGTTGTTGTTGTTGTTGTTGTTGTTGTTATTATTATTTATTTATTTATTTTCCATTTGTTCCTGTTTGTTGTGTCCATGTTCAGCATTGAATTTCTTTGTCATGTCTCACTCCACAGTGGTGGTTAATAAGAAGCTCATATGAAAGTAGACACTCAAGACTTTGTAAAAGAATTTGTAATGTTTCACAAGTATTTCTATTAACTACTTGAGCCTTCAAAGTAAATGCTGATATCAAACCCATTCCTGCTCTCTGAGATGCCCCAAGTAAGCATCATAAGCATCTAAAATGTAAAGGTGTTTATCTTCAAGTACTAAAATTCCGTGTAAGATTATCCCAACAGAAGTAAAAACATCTCACACTAAAAGCCAACAATGTCCTGAGTTATTTTATATCAGACTGATTGAAAATGTTCAAAAAATCAAATAGTACTGTTAAAAAGGGTTAAAAACATGAAGGTTTTGATTTTAATATATAGTTCTCATAAAGAGCCAAAGTAAATTCAATCAACATTTCAAAAGGACCTTGTTAACCAACTCTATAATGTATATTCCTTGCAATCTCTGTGAGAACACTGACACTCTTTGACATAGCGACTTCAACTCTCATGCAAAGCTGCACAAAGAACAAACAGTTTCCTGACCAGTTCTGTTGATATGCATGTGCCTCTTTGTCAAAGGTTAGCTCTGAAGTCTGCTCAGAGCGTCAGTCCCTATTAACCAGCTGAGAGTCCAAACACTGGGTGTACTTGTGTACACACATGTGCACGTTTCCATGTATTTAAAATAAGATGCTGGCCGTCAGGCGGCTAACTGGTGATGGGTGGCTGTGTATCGGTTTCTCTTTGAACTACGAGCGCTAGCAGGACTAGCGGGTTAGCAGAGCTCCGCATGGGGGAGCCGAGTAACTCGTTCCCTTCCTCCTTCCTTCCGTCTTTCTTTTCTCTCATCAGGATCCGGGCCTCTAAGCAGCAGATACAAAGCTGTTGCCAAGCAGCTTGAAACACCTTCGGTTTTGCTGTCACGATAAAACTCACGATCACGTTCTCAATTTGAAGATAATATACGCTGGGTCTTTTCCAAGCCAGCAGCATGATTTCTGGTGGTGACACACACGTCCAAGCCTGTTATAATCCTTCTGTCTGTGTGCTTGGTCTGAATGGCCTTGATTAAAGTGTGTGATTGGGAGCACATGGTGGCTGAGTGGAGTGTGTGTGTGTTACGTCTTTCTCTCACACGGAAGGTGCACGAGGGGAAATTGCAGAGTTTTGCCGCGCTGTAAGCTGACTCCTGGGGCCGATTTCCTGTGCTTGCTTTGCACGCGTGGCCTGCCGGCTGCTCCATGCTGGGAAGGAAAACCCAACACACACACACACACGCAGGGCCCAAATCAAGGCTGGCAGCTCAGTGGAGCCACTAATCTCTGTGTATACACTGTGTGCATTGAAGTAAGAACTGAGAAAACACTACTGTTAAAACGACAGCGCTAGAACTGTCTCTTTATTGAGTTTTCAAAGTGGTATAAACAGAACATTATCAAAGACAGCTCTTAGAAAAGCTGTCATGCATGCCACTTAAAGGTTGATGTTGATATTTCTGAAGTGATGATTAATGGGTGGTTTTCCCAACAAATCAACAATCAACACTAGTATATATAAAGAGACATGACAGTAGAGTGGATATGAATACGGTGTTGGGAATAAAACTTATAAATAAAAAAAAAAGATGCGTTGTCTCTGTATTTTATCAGTCTGTGTGTGTCTGTGAGGTTTAAACATCTAAAGCTCTATGCACACTCCTGACTGCTCATGGCCTGGGTGAAAGATGAAAAAGTTTTCCGGACTTGTATCCGTTCTTCCCCTGCCGGTAATCTCCCACGAGCCCTGTAATCCCGCACCGCATGCAGATTCCGCCAGCATGAATATTACTGTTCATATACTTAAATTCCCCTCTCTTACTTCTGACGAGATGTCCCACGCACCGTGTTCTACCGGGAATTAAGTGTACTACACAGGATTCATCAAAGACGTAGACTTTTTCGCTCTCGGAAGGTTTAGGCTCAGCTCGGAGGTCGGAGCTGTTGTTTAAAGAATGTGGTGTAACCCACGCTAGCTGCCGAACGCTGTGGTTTTCATAAACACATGACACGAAAGCTCAGATGTGTGGGAGACGCCGAAAGCCACAGCTCAGGTGCTGGATCGGTGGCAGATGAAACTCGAGGAGGAGTAAAGCAGATTTAAGTTGTCCTTGGAGGTGATACCTGTGCTGGTGCTGTGTGGCAGCACCGCAGGAGGAACCTAGAGATCAATGTAATGCTCATAAAGCTTATTAAAATACTGTTGACATGGAAGAACACATGAGAGATTAAAGTGGAAGTGTTGACACCATGCATGTCAGTAAAGTGGGTGAAAATTACACAAGGCATCAGTGGCGTTTACAGAAATTTGGAATAAAATGTCATTACATATTTTGTTTAGTTCTACATGATGGTAATTCTTTTACCGTACTTTATTTTAATATATGCATGTTTTTGCAAAGTATTACTAAGCTGATTAGTCTGGACAGCATTGTAAACAGATACCTCGGCACAAATATGCAGGAATCTAGAAAGCTAAACGTTATGTTTTATGGTTTGCCCTTAATATATGTAGAACCACAGAATTGGGGTTCTTTATGAGAATAGTTTCTCACTGGAAAAGCTTTTTACGAAGAAAAGACTCGAAGAACCCACTGTACAGCAGAAACAGCACATGAAGTGAAACATCTGGAAATAAATTCCATATATAAATACATTTATACCACAATGCAATCGAATACTTTAATCTGATTGGCCATGAGGTGTTTCTAATATGTTACTGTTTCCATAGTTACACAGTTGTATTGTATGCAAATCTTGTAAATAATTTTTTTGGTTTGTTTGTTTATGTGTATAATCATTGATTAGTAGCATTTCCAGTGAGAAAATGTCTATTTTTAAAATTTTGGATCAGCACTTTGTAAAAACTTTAACTTTTCTAACCTAACATTTTACATTTCTGTGTAAGAATCTAAGTTTGCATTTTCAAAGCCAAGTAATATTGCATTATTTTTGTTTTGTTTTGTTTTATTAACTTCATGACCAAGAAAAAGGCAGGTATGGAAATGGCTGTTATCTGTAAGTCTTACCTGTTTCACAGACGTTCCTCAACATTAAATGTATCTTTAAATGGATAAAAAAGTAGCAGATCTCAAGCTTTAACAATAATAGCATTTGTTTATTGTTAAAGCTGGTGCATTACTGTGGCGTAACAGGAATAAAGCACATTGGAATATGCTGTTACTAGGGGGGAAAAAAATCAACTTTCTAGTGATAACTGTTGATTATTTTCCTATAACTGCGTTTCAGTCCTCGTGTAAATACTTCACACAGACACAGAGTTCTTCAGCATGGTAGAGAGGCAGCTTTTCACCACAAAATGGCCGATTTAATCTTTATTTGTCTTCCTTCTGTTTACTTCCACCTGTTTTTGATAGATGCTGGGGTTTTTTTTAGCGTGTGTATGCATGTGTGAGAGCGAGCGAGAGAAGGGAAGTGATTTGACTGTCAGCAGGTGAGGCCAGCAGAGTAGCAGTGGAGTGTGAAATGCGCTGGCCAGATTGACAGCTGAATGACGGATACCTGTGAAACATATTCTCTCCTTCGAGACCTGAGGTTTTTTTAAGCGTTATAAACAAAACATTATCACAGCCACCCTCAGGATTTGCCTTATTCTCTCGATCACTACCCTCCCCGGGCCTGAGGAAAACAGTCAAGTTAAAATGTTGTGATGTGGCAATCCTGTTGATTTTTATTTATTTATTTGGATTTGTGGAACACTTTCTCAATTATGAATGTATGGAGAGATGGCTGGTGCGCTTCCGGAGCGTAACTTGGGGGTGATGAGCTGTGATGGAAACCCATTCTTTTGTGACAGCACTCTATGCATTTGCATGGTGTGTGTGTGTGTGTGTGTGTGTGTGAGCGCATATGAACTCAATCTCAGCTGTGTTTGAAATAAGTCTATGTGTATGATCCCCATTTTCAGTATATCTATAATCAAGGCTGACTGCCGTTGCATGCAAGAAGGTAGGAAGGCAAACTGTATTTGGATTTTTTTCTCTTTGTCTTCATGCCATCTTTCTTGCGTTTGCCTTTTCTGTTCCACTTTTCTGTTCGTTTATAAATAATTAGTCCTTATCTGCCTGGATCTCGTTAGGTCACCTTGTCGTGAAGAGACAGAGTACCACACACACACACACATACACACGCACTTCTTAAGACGAATGACTGCATTGTACCCTTGACCAGGACAGTCTGTTCCACAACAGTTCTTGAAGATTTTTAGCGTCGGATCCTTTGGGGACCATTCCTCTGCCTTTTCTTTCTCCCTGCACTATCAGCTGAGCAACAGACCACCTTCTGCGCTGCTCCGCTAATTATTCCATTTGCAAGATAAATCTTGCCGGCCGTGTCAGATCAATCATGGCTGTCATTTTCATACACGCCGACCACGGCGCTACATGGAAGCCTTTTTGCCCCACACGCATTTCCTTTATAGCCATCAATTCTCCAAAGTCGATTCTTTGTGGAGCTGGACAGGAGTTTGAGACGTAATGAATGAGCAGGATGTTTAAAATCCAGGGTGGCAGATTTTTCACAAAACTCCCATCAGCCTCAAATTTTACCATGTTCATACGGCCATATGACACTTTTATAAGCCTTCATACCAACTAACCTAAAACTGCATAAACATTTTGGTGTTTCAGGAATCAGCTGTCATAAAAATGGCTTTGTTCTGGCCCTTTAATAGAGTACAAATCTTATTGCTGCTTATAAGATTGTTATGGATTGTTATGAATGTCAAATAAAGGAGAGGAAAAAAAAATTGCATAATGCATTATTACATTTTTATAACAAGTTAATTTTACAACTTTTTATGAATATGTATGATAGTGGCATCCTATCATTCTTTGACTCTATAATGACAAACATATGTAAGATATGTTTCCTCTGTCCCTTAAGTAAGGTGAATTTATTTTACTATTTGGAATATTTTAATGAATATTTATAACTGTGCCATAACACCATAATGACATGCTGCTTATGTGGTGAAAAGTGGATTTAACTCTTTAAAAGATTTTATACTGTATATTTATGGCTGTATGAGTTGTGCTTATTTCTCTGTCCCTCAATCAATGTGAGTTAATTTGACTATTTATACAATTTTTCATGAGACTTTTTCTGACTTTTTCTTTCTCCCTTTAATATTAGAAGTTAAGATGATTTCTAAGATTTTTATGAATATATATATATATATATATATATATATATATATATATATATATATATACATATATATATATATATATATATATATATATATATATGACTTTAATGACATCATACTTACAGAGTCATGCATATTTCCTCTGTTCCTTCAGTCACAATAAAGGTTAGTTTATTTAGAAGATTCTTACGCATGTAATGCCATGACACTGTAATGACGTATAATGTATATTTTCCGTCCCTCAGATAGTCGAGCGTGAGTCAATTTTACTATTTATAAGATTTTTGTAATGTTTAGGACTGTCATAATACGGTAATTATGGGTAATATATGGGTATTTTTATTCCATCTCTTACATAATGGTCATAAATCGTATTATGGGATTTATTAATATTCTAAATACCATGAGAGAATAATAAGTTATGTTCTTTATTTAAGTAAGATGAGTTAGTCTTACTAATCTCTCTCTCTCTCTCTCTCTCTCTCTCTCTAAATATTTTAAAGAGTAAA
Source organism: Hemibagrus wyckioides (assembly GCF_019097595.1). Lineage (NCBI taxonomy): Eukaryota > Metazoa > Chordata > Actinopteri > Siluriformes > Bagridae > Hemibagrus > Hemibagrus wyckioides. Next base: position 5,639,088 of record NC_080736.1, on the reverse strand, counting down.
ATTATCTCATGTTAACTTTGGTAAATATTAATAAAAGTGTTTGTCTCTTAAATGCTTTTTATAATAAAATATTACTCTAAGCTTAGAGCATCATAATGACCTTAAAAAAAAAAAGGCAGTGAGACATAATGGAATATAATCCTATAATAATACTTATGTAGCTTTAATATCAGTGCTTATTAACAGTACCCTTTTTACTGTCTAGATCTCTGCCTAGATCTTTTGTCTCCTTGGTATTTACAGAATATCCTACATGTACACAGAGTCTGTTAACAGGCACTGGACATATATTATGGAGTAGATATTTGTGTTAGGGCACAAGTCCTGGGAAGAACCCCAAGGGTTTACAGCATGTCTACAGCATGTGTACACTGCGCAAGCTACGCAAAACAATCGCTGTGCCACTGAATCCTGTTTGCCGAGTTGTTCTACACTAATAAACAGGGCTTGTCCACTAAAAGATGATAAGAGGGAAAAAAACATTTAAGCTGGATAATATTTTCATTCCTTGTGCGCATGTTATTTGTTTTTGATGGTGAGGATTAGGGATGTTCATCTGGACACAAAGCTGAGCGACGCTGACCACTCTGAGGCTGCGGGATGAAAAGCTTTTCTTTTTCTTTTATTTTGGGGAGCTGTACATTCGATACACACTAAGACAGAAAGGCTAACGTGGTTTTGTGTTCTTAAACACTGAATATAACATTTGTTTGGTTTCACAACCTGTTCTTGTTATTGTTCATGGTGGCGGATATAGGCGTATTAATAGAGTTAAATGAATCGCATTACTTTTGATCAAATTAGTGTGAATATAACCCCTTTCTGTCTCTCTTCCTCTGGATATTTCTCAGAAGTGCTGTAAATGAGAAATTAGGCCCTTTCAATGCTGCGGCTACCTGCTATTTGATATCAGCAGCCTGCAACAATTCATCTTAATGTGTTCCTGAAAGGATTTCTTGGCTTTTAATGTGCTGATATTAGTTTAGAATATGGCTCCCTTGCAGAGGGGAATAGCAGATCGCCCAGGCTGATGGTTGAGGGATGATGGCAACGGCTGAAATGTCCCGATATGAGCTGTATTACATGCACGAGTGATTCCGATGCTTTTACTGTAATTGATTCTTTTCAAAGGCGTCATCTCACCTGACACATTCATTCTCCTTTTTACATCTCTCTCTCTCTCTCTCTCTCTCTCTCTCTCTCTATGCATGTTTTAAGAAGCATCCAAGCATATCCTCCATTTTAAAATTCTGTAGATATGCCCTGACTCGGGCCTTTCAGATCTCTTGGGGTCATTAAGGCACTTGAATAGATTGTGCTAAACTAATACAGACTGTCGAGCATTACCTGTTTTCATTTAATCCCTCAACAGGCTCACAACCTTCACCTAATATCTGCAGCTCATTCAAACGACATTTCTGAAGCTGTCTACAATTCAGCCACATATTAGCTGCTAGCTGAGTGGCATGCTGGGACTGACTGCATGCACATGTAGGCTGCTTTAAGCACTTAAATAGACTACAGCGCTGTACCACTGATGCTTTTCTGTACCATTCATTCAGAGCCAATTTTTTTTCTCTTTCTTTTCTTTTCTTTCTTTCTTTTTTTTTTTTTTTGCCTGGGAAACGTAACAATGGTGCAACCTTATGTTCTGCCCTCGTAAACAAGATGCAAGTTATTTTGGAAATGGAGTAATTAAGCAGTACGAGCGCAGTCCCTGTGTAAAGCAGCGCACGGCGACGGCATTTGCATGCCTTTGAATACGTCTAGGCGTCTGTTGGGATTTTGCACAGATGAGATTCTCGACGCCTGTGCTGTCTTTGTTTTAAACACCACCAAACAAACAAAGAAAAGTGCCCTGCTGCTGGGGGTTTTATCTTCTTCTTTTTTTTTTTTAACCTCTCTTTCGATGGTCTATAGCAGTCTGGCACTGAAAATGATGTTAACCAGGGTGGGTTGGGTAGAAAAAGATTCTTGCACAGTGTGTCTGTGTACTTGGATCTATGCATGCAGGTTTTTATATTTTGATGGCGACCAAATGTCCCCAAAAGGGTAGTAAGGGAGCAAGCATGCATTTGGGTGGTACCCATCACACAACCTGTAGCTTTATCACTAACTAACTAGCTAACTAACTGACTGAATGACTGACTAACTCACTACATAAATAAATAAATAAATAAATGTGAAGATGCTTACATTTGGTTGCTTAAGTTAAGGCTAAGGTAAGGGATAAGGGATTTATAGGTAGCAAAGCATTAATAAGCTGCAATAATAATGTGAAAGGAAATGTGTGTGAAAGACAGAGCGAGAGAGAGAGAGAGAGAGAGAGAGAGAGAGCGAGAGTGAGAGAGAGGTGAATAGAAAGAAGAATTGCGTTTCAAGTTTAGTGCAGATCTTTTCTTTGGCTCATAATTAGAAAGGCAATCGATCAGTGAGGCAGAGCCCCTATTCATCTCGCTGATTGGACACATGACAAATGAAGGAGACAATAAGTGAGGCGTCAACTCAGAGAACGAGAGATGGATGGCTCATCTGTGAGAGGAGAAGGGAGATGCAGTTAACCCTGCCTCTGGGCCTAACCCTGTGTCCTGCAACCACACCTACCACACCATGGACTGGAGTTTTCACTCAGAGTTTACATTACGAAATTAACACCCTGACAGGAACACACACACATTCACACACACAGACACATGGTCTCATCTTACCTTCAAACTTCATTCATTCACTGAAAGGATGAAAGTCAGCCAGATGATTGATGAAGCATTGTACTCCATGACATTAACTCGTCATCCATAATTTGGTGACTTGTTTCCTGACATCACTTCTTTTTGGATAAATCTTACACTCAGACGTATTGAATGCAGGTAACTGAATCTTCAGCACCTAAAGACATTGATACAGGTTTCCTTTTTCTATACACAGCAGGTTAATAGATATAGACAGTAGGTGGCGTCATGATTCAAGTATGTAAATGTCCTTTAATGGCTTGTGACCCAAAGAAATCATTTTAATTGTGTGCAGGCAGAATAATAGATAATCAGCAGCTGCAGATGTATAACAAACAAGCAGAAAACGTCTATTAGTTTACTGTTTATTAATTTTTATTTAAATATTAATTAAGAAAAATCCATTACTCTTTTTCTTCCCCACAAATTGCATATAGAATCAGCTTCAGATTTATTGGCATACTTTAACAGAATGGGTGAGATTGTGTATAAAAGCGACTTTCTTTACTTTTATCAAAAGATATTCACATTTTGAAATCTCTAATAAATATTTAGGATAAATCAAAATATTTGAAATTAATAAATGAATTGTTTCCCCTTATTTTTTTCTTCAATGGATCTCTGAAACCGGAGATTTGCTCCATGATGAGCTTAAGCACACCCATCACAGTATGTACAGAGTAGGGGGTTGGAAATTTCTAATTTTTGGTCAGTTGTTAATGTAAAAAGGTCTTCTTTAAAGTTAAAGCAAGAACTGTTTCAGGACATAGCATAACAGCTCTACACTGCCTACAAATTGCATGATTAGCTTCAGTGCCTTTTAGGATTCACTGTTAAGAATTAAATTAAATAAAGTGATGCAAAAAAAATGTGCAGCATAAAACATCTCTGGATCATTTTACAGTATTTGGTATAAGGATGCACTAATTCTTAAACTGGTGGCTCAGGTGACTCTGAATATGAGAGTATGTAGCATGGTGTGATAAATCCTTGTAGCTTATGGACCATTGAATGATGCCATGTCTACAGCAGCATCTGCTTTTTCCAACTCCGGACTCGATAGTTTTCCGGATTAGACATTTTTGGGTTGGCAGGTATCACTGATTTGATGTTAACTAGCTGAGTGGGACTGGATAGTTGACATGCAACTTGTGAGTACTATTTTATTTATCATTTCAAAACAAAATTAACTGCAAGAGAAACTCCTATAGGAGGAGGAGGGTGTAGGATTAAAAATAATCCACACTTCATGTTCGAAGCAAAATTTAAACAGGGCTTAACCTAGTCTGAAATATTTCCAGACTAAAAACGTATATTTAACAGCTTTCTTTAGCATCTGTCTGGATGTTTTCCAATCTACCCATCACTCAACATCCCCACAGCGGCAAATAATGAACATATTAGTCAGTTAGTCTGTGTAACCTCAGTATGCCGTATACACAGTATATTTATTTTTACGTTCATGCCATGTCAACCAGGATGCAACATGTTGCGCTGGACCACTGTATATAAAGTGCAATAGTACAATGTTGTGTATAAATATGCAATGGATACATGGGAGAATAAATGCACACTAACTAGAAACAAGTTGTGCTTATTAACTAGCCAAGACAACAGAAAAGTACTGGATAGTAGAAAGGCAGACTTTTTCTAAGAAAAGTGCCAGTAATTTTAGATTATTGTACTTTTGGGGCTAGTAAGGATGGAATTAGTACACAGTTACACAGGATTTCTAGAGGCGCCCTCCAGAGGAAGATATTAGATGAAATTGTTGTTTATATTACATAAAAAATTAAAAACAATCCAGCCTTTTTCATCAATCTGTTAGTCATCCTTGTATTTTTATTCCATCCGTTTAATGCATGCTAGGCGTCTGAGACCTGGGACTTGTTTCAGGGGTGAGTGAGTGTGTACCAAAACTTACCCATACTCATCGTCTCCATATTGGAGGCTTGTTAACGATGCTTCAGAGAAGTTCTTTGACCTAATGGAGTCATTCACTGAGTAAAGACTGAGCTTAAGCAACAAGAGTTTGAGAGTTCAGGGTGAATCAGAAAGTCCTACTCCCTCGGCATCTCTCTCTCTCTCTTTCTCTCTCTCTCTCTCTCTCTCTCTCTCTCTCACGTTCTCCCCCTCTGCCTGACTTTATTAGCCTACTAACTGCAATCATATTATGCAAAGGAGAATAGTTCATCGGGAGGGGAAAAAAATGAGGATGAAAAAATAATAACCTTATAAAGATTAATGCTCCCTTCCACTTCATCTATCTATCCATCCATCCATCCACCCACTTTTTTTCCTTAGCACCCCAGCTCCGGTGCTCATAAGAAATCTGAATTGGTTTTTCAATTACTGGGGGTGCGGCAGCTCGCTGGCTAAACAAAGGCTTTCTGGGAGGCTCCAACCAGGCGGTTTGAGATTATGCATTACCGCAATATCCAATTTAATAACTCGGATTTCCTATATTGTTTTTCTCTCTCTCACACACTCTCACTCACTCTCTCTCCCTCTTTCATTGTATTTTCCCCTCCACAGTGCAGCAGGCCTCGTCTCGCACGCCGGGTTTCGGCAGCCAGAGTTAACAAAGACATTCACAATGATGAAGTCTGTATACATGGAGCAATACAGAGGCTTCTCAATAAGGAGACATGAAATTGGATTCATAGTTCATGTCCCGGAAAGAAGCTGAAAATATGATTAAATTAATTATAGAAGGGAGCGAATATTAGTTGGCGGCTAAAGAGGCTTTTAATGTGCTTGGTAATGGCTTTCAGTTTGTCTTTGAATAAGCATAAATCTGGTTTTATTGGAAATCGAGAGCTTTTCTTGCCTCTGCCTTCTGAGCCCAAGTGTGCGCAGTTCAGTTAATCAAAGGCGTGAATGCTAGTCAGTTCATCTAGTTCCTACATTAAACACACACACACACACACATACACACACTGTATAAATACTTGCCTTTGAATAGCCTACTTATTTCTTCAGGCACTGAATGTCATTCTTTTCATTTGCCACATTTCCGTACTTTTCTATTTGACACTTCTTGACGTGAGATCAGGTGACTGTATTTTGAATTTCGAATAGACTGACACCATTCAGACGCATTGAAATAAAGTCTTTTTGTAACGTAATGTCATGGTAGATTTAAGCAGAAGGTCATAAATAACTAACTTTTGCACCAGCCTAGAAAAATAAACTTGAGTTTAGAAAAAATATGTTTGTCCCCACTTGAGTTGGCCAGTGATGTCATCTCAATTTGTTTGCACCGATATGATGGATGTGTATTAGAATCTATGCACGTAATTGATGTGACAATCACATTCGGGGAAAGAGGTGTGAAAGGAAAAGGGGATTTTAGGTGAAACAAAATCCATTCTGTGGGATTTATTTGAACACTGAAAGAATAATAACATTTGCTGAATTTATCAGTGTGGTCTGATAGATGCTAGTCCTTTTCTTCTGAATGTTTGTGTGTGTTTATGCAGCTTGCTTTGAGCTGGACTGTTGGATGGTTTCCATTATGGCACCTACAGTTATAAGTATCATTCGGGCAATGTGTTGTGGAGCTTGCCTCTACTCATTGCAGAGAAAGGAAAAGAAATGGAATAAAACAGACATTTTGTTTGGTTTGGCTCAAGCGAGTTATGATCTATGGCGTCACACCCAACCAAAATGGGAAACCCTCGAAGACATTTTGTTGGAGCAAAACAGAAGGGAGGACGGAAACTACTGACTAATTGGCAGTTAAAATGGAGAAAATTATCTTCTTTATATTCCAGCACAGGCTTGGTGTCAAAGTGAAAAATAAACACACACACACACACACACACACACATAAAACGCAGTTTTAGTCTGGCCAAGATTAAAGCTCAAACATGGGTCATTTGATATAAATCTGCTGTTTGAATATGATGCACTCAATTTTATTTGTCTAGCAATTTTGGATATTGTCTCACAGCAGCTTTATAGGGAAAAAAAAGAGAAAATAACGGATATACATTTATAAATGTATCCCCAATGAATAAGTCAGAGGAGACAATATGAGACAGAAACTTTGAGAGGAACCAGACTCACAAGGGAACCCATCCTCATCTGGGTGACACTGGAGAGTCTGATTTTAAATCATTTCTCTTCTATAACTGTGTATCCTGTATCAAATGTAGCCCAAAGCCATCTTCATGGTTTCTAAGTGGTACCATCCTCGGTTTATCTTTAGGCTGTCCATGTGGGACCATCCTCAAAAGCAGGCCTATTTTTGCTTTGGCTAACATTACCCACAACTCTCCCAATGGAAATTCCTACACCTAAAGAGAGGTGTAATGAACCAGACTCAATAGCAAATGTAGGATCCTTGTACGTTTATTGCATTACTATCCAAATAGCACAGATGTTAAGCAAGGAACGATGACTGTCTTGGCAACAATGATCAAAATAGAAGAGAACTAAGGTAGCAAATTAATCAAGTTATAGAACTAGGAAAACTCCAATGAATGGCAAGACTTCGCAATGGGTAACTGAACTGTATTTGATTTCAAAGAGAATAAACCCTAGAAAGTGACTAGACTTCTGGAGACACTGACCTCTCCTGGCAGGGAGGTGTATTGTTTTGACATGCATGATGCAGCAGCGCTTAAGCCCTTTAGTTTCTCCAGCTCTCTCACCTTCTGATTTATGCTCAAACAGTTCAGGTTTCCAAAGAATCAAGCTCCATGCTAATGCCATTTGTACTCATCATTGTGCTAATAGATTGCTTACTAGACAACACTTTGTTGTATTGCTGTGTTGCATTCTGGGACTTTTTCCGTTTTACGTCACCATCAGATTTCTCATTAATATAGTGTTGAACATTGCTGGGAAATGGTGAGTGACAAAAGAAACAATTGCTCTTTTGTTTTTAGGAGGCAGTCATCAATACATACTGTATGTTATGGCATTACGTTCAGTACTTAGGTTTAATTCGGGGATAATAGATGCCAGTTGATGGATCTTCTCAACTGGGATGTGCCTCTATTGTATTGTAAATCTGAAAGCGAAATCTAAACAATCAGGTTCTTTCAGTGGTTTTTAAATATCTGTCATCTCTATTTTTGAAGTTGAAGCCACTGAGACTTTGCAGGTGGAACAAAGAGAACATTGTGTGTCTTGTGGTGCCAACATTGCAACATTTTTGTTAATCCACTCTCTGATGAACCGTGCTCTACCTGCCAAGCACTTGTGTAAACAGTGTTAATTATGAAAGCTTCAGTGTTTGGAGAGGGAGTTCTTTTGTTCTACATTTTCATTTCCTCTCTCTGGTGAAATATCTTTTTATGCTGAACAAAAGTGGGGATGAGTGATGGGCGAAAACCCGGCCTTGTGTGGGTGTCAAACTCTAATAGTGCTTTATCCTTAACTTAACATTTTGCTTTCTTTTTCTTTTCTCCCTCTACATGCCTGTTTGCCCTCAGCATTAACAGTGTAATAAAACAGTTACATGCAAACACTGTTACCACTGCAGGGCTTTACCTCCTGTCTAGAAAATGAGCATGCTTTAGCATCGGAATGACAGAAATATGTTGCTGCTAATTAAATCAGTTTCTTAATCGTATATAAAAATAAAGCATTAAAGCATATGCACATCTAGGTTATATGTTATCTCTTGCAAAAAAAAAAAAAAAAAGTATGTATCTCATGCTAGCTGTTGTCCTGGGCTCTCAGAGTTAACATCCAGCTAAGGCTTCAAAGTGCAGGTTTGATGTGCTAGAGATCTGTGTTCAGCTGAGTGGAGGAATGAGGCGCTGGAGATTTCTCTATCTTGCTCTCCTCTCACAGGTAATCCAGGCTCTCAAGGGCATTATTGAATTTTCCTGTTTTTCTTCTTTGTCAAAGCAGAGAGAGAGAGAGGGGTGTGTGTGTATGTCTGTGTGTGTGTGTGTGTGTTTATACATGTGTGTGTGTGTGTGTGTGCTCAAGAGGGGTGGGCTAATAGCGCAAGCCTGACTTCTGAAGGCGGCTCACCTCGGCTGCTTGATTCTCATTCACCTCTGCAGATCCACGTCAAAACCCAGACTGACCTTTTCAGGCCTCAGACAGCTTTGAAGTTGGAGCGAGAGTCAGTCTCTCTCCCTCTCTCTCTCTCTCTCTCGCTCGCTCTCTCTCGCTCTCGCTAAAAATTAGCAGCTTCATTGGCCTCTTTGATGTTTGTTGCTCTTTTCTCTCCTGTTTTTGCCCAATGCAGATTAAAACAATAAGCTACCAAACACTATCATGGACACAGCTCTTTTTGTATTTTTTATTTTGTTTTGATGAATAATGTTCAAAACCTGTGTTTCACCTAATGATGCTGCTCTCTGGGTGGAGATGATGTCATGTCTGACTCAAATGTTGATCTGGTAGACAATTATGAGTGTGTTAACAGTGGTATATGAAAAATGGCCTCCTCAGAACATGTTCAGCTGCTGGATGACACTGTACAAGCAGATTTTCTAATTATAAATAAATAAATAAGAACCCTACTACTACTGCACAGAAATGCCAGCAATGTCAGTCAGTGTATGAGTTCTACCTTTGACAGTTCCTCAACCTCAGTCACAACTGTGCATGGGATATTTGATCATTTGTAACATATTTAGGTTGAACAAATTTGGATCCTAAAATTTGATCAAACTTTATGTCTAATTTAAACCATCATGCTGACCCTGACCAGAGAGATACTAAGGATAAATCTCTCTAAATGGATCACACAATGCAATAATTTAATATCTGATGCACTGATAGTGAGTGTTAGTTCCCTGGTGGTCCTGTGGCTAGAATCCTGCGCGCTCACCATCATGGCCTGGTTTAGATTCCTGGACAGGAAACCAACTCAGCCACTGGGTTGCACAAGCCAATGCCAGTCCCAAGGCTGGATAAAATATGAGGGTTGCATCAGCAAGGGCATCTGACATAAAACTTGTGCCAAATCAAATATGTAGACCAGTGATTTGCTGTAGCGGAAAGGACAGGAACAACTAGTTGTGGATGCTAGAGTCCTTATGTAAATAGGGTCTGGAATTGTAAGAGAAAAGCAAACCTGAGGAGAGAGAGAGAGAGAGAGAGAGAAAATATAAAACCTACGCTTGTATACAAACACATTTTCCCATTGGCAAATGTGCAGAGAATTGGCACTCACTAACTCATATGAAAAGATTAGATAAGGTTTGGGCAAGTGGTGGATTTATGTGAATCCTAACATAATTCCTCTTGTTTATTACAAGTCCTATAAATCTGGCATGAAATTGGGTTTAGCTAGTTTTTAATTACTAGTGTAGTATCCTTACAATAGACTCAAGCCAGACCCTGAATTGTACTGTGTCCTGATTATGTTTGTTTAATTAAAAGAGAAGCAGGGCATTAGCATTATGTTATCCTTACCACGGCCTCAAATAACCTCTTCCTACCCCCAACACACACACACACACACACACACACACAGTCTGTCTTCTGTATTTAGTCAGCAAGGCCTAGCTTTCCCAGGATTTATTCCTTTCCTGTCATTTCCTCATCACTTTTCCTTACTTGGAGATTTTTCGCTATTTTCATGCCAACTCCCTCTAGAAACGTTATTTGTCCAAGTAAATAATTTCACAGAATTCAAATCTATATAAGGTATTCACACAGATTCCACGGCTCATTATAATTAGACATGCTCATGAATACTGGAGTGATTGTAGATAATCTGTAGTATGCAAGTGTTTTAAGGAACCAGTCTAACAATGACGAATATTTCTGAATGCTACCACAGATAGAAAATAATAGAGAGAGAGAAAGGTTAAATGTTTTTCTCGGTAGTTTAGCTACAAAATCACAGAATCGAGTGGTTTCTTTTGATATGGAGTCCATTTTCCACCATCAGTCCATCAACAAGTGACTTTTCTTGTGGAGTTCAGCAGTTAGTGCTTCTTTGTTCATGACTGCCTGGAGGAGGGAGTTGTCTGCTATCGCCAACAGTATCACTGTACACACACACACACACACACACACAACTGAGAAGTGTTCAATCAGACAAAATGGTAGGGAGGGCAAGCAGGTTGTGATAGGTGACAGCAGTGTGAGTGTGTGAGTGTGGTTTGGTTTTCATCTCCTCTTCAGGCTTTAACTGTTCCCTTTTAACGAAAAGAAAGAAAAGATGAGTGAGGGAGAGAGTGAGACGGAGGAGTGAATAGTGATACTGGTGGTGCCGGCATGCAGTGTGCCGCCAGTCTTAAACGTCTGATCTTATCAGGACATGGGAGACAGGGTGAGAAAGAGAGTTTGGTTCAGCTCAGATGGCAAGAGCAAAAGAGAAACGAGTGATGATTAATGATTTTTCTGAGGACAGAAGAAAAGGTCTTGCTCTTCTATTGCCAACTCGGAGCAGCTGGGATGGCTGGGCCTTCATGCTAGTTTTCACTTGGGGCAAGTCCTTCCCTCCCACCCTGTTTCTCTTTATTAAACAGACAAGGAGAGAGAGATAGAGTGTTCCAACAACTCCTTGTGTCATTGGCAACTCCGTCCAGAAATGGAAAAAAACCCCAACGATTCTGACTTACGCATTTGTGACTGTTTGCTACAATAATTGCTCTGCTTCCTGTATTCTGCCCTACTAAGGTTCTCATGCATAATGATCTGAAGCCACAACTTCTGTGCAAGTAAAGATGCTGGATTGCAACCCAAAACATCTCATGCAAACACGCCATAGGTCAAGTGAACAGCTTTCTCTGAATCGATTTCTTTTTTCTAATAAGCTTGCAGAACTTTTAACTCCTATCCAATGTCTATCATTGGTAGCAAACCACATGGGACTACAATAAAAAAAAAAAAGAAGTAAACAAATAAAGTAATTAATTAATAAAATTGGAAAAATGATAAACACACTCAGAGGTAGTAGCTATTTTGAGCATAATATAGAAATGAAAAAGGGTAACGTTATATTTTACCCCATGTACAATGGCTGAAGTGTTAGGAATAAAAAATACCAGCTTTTTGCATTGGTTTAACTTCACAATTAGTTCCCATTACACTTAAATACAACTTTTGTATAATAATTATTATATCATTAATTCCTTCTTATGCATTCATGTAGTCATTCATTTATATGCCTCAGTATTGCACATTATTCAGGATATTACGTTACTGATGTTTCTAATGGATTTGGAAAGTCTGTTTTATTTTTCCATATTGCTTATTTTTCATGCAGCATTTTCGTGAAGTAAACTGGAATAAAGTCGAGTTCCTTATGTTCATATACAAGTATGAGACTTAAGGCAGGACCTGCTGAGAAACACTGATTTAAATTTTCTTGAACTATTGTACACTGCCTGCTAAACCCAAATGAGCACAATATTAAGTTGTTCGAATATTTCATAGCTATACATGTAAAATAAGAAATATCATTCACAACAGTGATTTTTCATAATCCAGTGCTCTTAAAGAAAGTGAAACTCAGACCTCATGTGTCATCTGCCGTTTGGTGGAGCAGCTGGCGAGGGATTAATAGTTTAACTCAAGAGGGCACACGGTCTGCCACATGCTAGTCTTAAAACTGCCGTGTATAATCTTTTCGGATTGTCTTGTAATTAATCCTAATCACTGCAGAAATGGTCAACGCGTGGCTGAGTAAATCAAGGCCAAGGCCGGCTTAAGACATCCTTTCTTTTTTGGGGGTCTTTACAGGTTTATGGTGTTTCGACTCAAGAACTTTTACAGCCTGAATCAACCAACTATATCTGAATCAACCAATATAAATAAATAGTTTAGACCTGGGGTCCAGCGGCATCAATTGTTTGCTCACAAAACTGTAGGGTCTAAGGTCCAAGTGACTAACAAGATAGTGTGGGGACAATAGTTTCAATTTGATGCTACACCATTAGAGATGATCACTTTTGATTAGAGCAAATTCAACACAAGGAGCAAATATGTATATGTCTTTGTCCAAATATCTTTAAATATCCTTTTTTGTCCTCAATTTGCCAATGTTGTTGGTTCTGAAAATCTGGTCAGACAGGAAAAAAACACCAAGGAAAAATGATTCTCTGTCTGAGTTAATACACTGAAGTGTGATGAGATGTCTTCAGCTAAATCATTTATATAAATGCAAAATAAAAAAAAAAATGGAATTGCAGTCAGATTTAATTTATCGGCTTTGTTACATTATTCTTTTCTGGTTAAAGCCCAACTGCTAATAAAAACGCATTTCTTTCCATGGTTTTAAACACCTCCTTCTCCTTAAAAGCAAAGCACCAAGTTTGTTTAAAAATATACAGCAGCATACATGTATCAAGATTCGTAAATTCCCAGAAAACCCTGATTTATGTGTTTTTGTGGAGCAAACAAACTAACAAAGTAATGAAGTAATGGACCACAACACTGGAGGTTATACAGCACGTGCCAACATCCTGCTCTTGGGTATTGGGTATACAAAAAGGCCATATTTTCATTTCTTTCCTCATAAATGAAGTGTGGAAGAGGATCTCTTGAGGATATGGTCACTGTGATGACTGAGCTGCCAGGCATGATGGTCTCACAGGGAATGTGTGTGAATGACTGCACATCCCAGTGGCAAATGGTTGGTGTAATTTTACATACACTTAAGCAACATAATTTATGCACACATGTACAGTCAGTAGAGTGCATTCATATGCATGAGAGTATGCACAGTCGCAAACACATCTGTACACACAGGCACAATTATAACGATGGTACATTTGGACTCACACACGCTGAACTGAATATTCATGCATATGCCGCCAACGTACTTATTGCTAGCAGTCCACTGAATCACAACATGTCGCTGCGTGTTGTTAGTATTTTGCATTCAAAATCCACACACACACACTTTCTTTCTGCTCCCACCTTTCCGTTTCTTTCACAGCCTTCTCTTTTACTCCCCTCCCTGAACCTTTGTCTCCTTAGCTATGAGAATTGTCGCTGTAAACATGTTGACAAATGGCCCTTTGAAAGAAGACATTTCTTCAGTAACAAAGTGGATATTTGAGAGGGCTTGCAGGGCTTGCTTTACAGCCACTTCAGTGATCGGTTGTCCTCTCGCCAAGCACCTCAGGCCTCCGCTAGCCCACCCATGATGGACCCGCAATGAAGGAACTTATTTATAATTGCGACAGAGGCAGGGTTTCCTAAAAGCTTTCCTAACACCCATTCTCTCTGACATGAAGTTTAGCTGGCACTGGATGTTCCTGAGACAGCCAAAAGGTTTAATGTTCTTCACTAACATTTTAATATGATTTGTTTTGGCATCCGGCATTAAAAAAAAAGTGCAACAACGAAAAAAGAAATTGGCATGCTTGAGCAGTCAGGAGCGAAGCACAGTGGAGCACTCCAATGCCAAATTCGCTGTCAACGGCTGCACTTAGCAGAGGAAGGGCTTTGGAAGAAAAGATGTAATTAACGTTATTGTGTTTCCACCCACGGCAGGCCAGCTTTGAACAGGAGCTGGTAATTCCCATTCATGTCTCAGAATGGCCTTTGTTGGAGTGGCCCTTGTTGAAAAATTGGATTATCCTACACACCTTGGTAAGAGGAGATAATCTCTGACCTGGGCTATTATCAGGACAATCCTCCATTGAGTTAACCCGGGCGCTTTTAGCTATAATAATTAGTCTGCTTAGAATTTTTTTCACCCCAATATTCCAAACTGCCGAGAAATTTTACTGAATGTAACATTTATTTGTGGAGATAAAATCCGGATAAAAAACTACATCTAATTGAAGAAAAAGCTTAGAAAAGTAATATAGATAATGTCTGAGGCCACGGGCGACTTCACCTCAAGCAAAATCTGTCTGGCAGTGTAGTTATATTTATACAAATCAGCCATGATCAGCCATAACATTAAAAACACCTGCCTAATATAGTGTACCACCAAAATAGTTCTTAGCCCTCAAGGCATGGACTCTGCAAGACCTCTGAAGGTGTGCTGTGGTATCTGGCACTAAGATATAAGCAGCAGATCCTTTAAGGCCTGTAAGTTGTGAAGTGGGGCCTTCATGGATCAGACTTGTTTGACCAGCACATCCCTCAAATGCTCAATCGGATTCGGAATTTGGAGGCCAAGTCGACACCTGGAACTCCTTGGCAAGTTTCTCAAACCATTTGCCAGGAAGCATTATCTGGCTGACAAAGGCTACTGCCATTAGGGAATAGTGTTGGTGTACTTGGTCTGTAATGAAGTTTGGGTAGTCCAGGTAACATCCACATGAATACCAGGAGCCATGGTGTCCTAGCAGAACAATTCTCAGAGCATTGCACTGCCTCTGCTGGCTTGCCTTCTTCCCATAGTGCATCCTGGTGCTAACTCTTCCCCAGGTAAGTGACACACCTGCACCCGGTGGTCCACATGATGTAAAATAAAACATAACTCATCCGGCCAGGCCAACTTTTTTCACTGCTTTTCAGCAATTTGTGCTACAGTAGCTCTTCTGTGTGATCGGATCAGACAGGCTAGCCATCGCTCCCCATGTGCAACAGTGAGCCTTGGGAACCCATGACCTTGTTCATTGGTTATGTGTATATTTAGAACTAAACTAAAATTAAATTATATTATTTTGATTTATTTTACTATTGTAAGTAACACCATCAATTATTATGATTATATTATAATCAAGGAACCACTAGTGTGTGTGTGTGTGTGTGTGTGTGTGTGCTTGGGTGATTTGTGTGGAGGCCCTGGTTAGTGGAGCGTTACCTATGTGAGAGGTCCCGGTCGTAGCGGACGGCTAGCTCGACACAGATCAGGCTTTCATGTGCTCATTGAGTAGGGCTCCAACCTGCAATAAAGGATCATTTTATCTCCTTAAATTTGTCCTGCAGCTTGCCTTTGATTCCCTTATCCACTCTCTCTCTCTTTCTCTGCATTCCCATTTTCTAGGAATGGGTGGGGGGGTGCGTGTGAAGGGGACACGAGGTCAGATGTCCATGCATGAACTGAGACATAGAGAGAAGTAAAGGAAAACTACTCAAATAGAAAAAAATATATATAACTCTAAATGTCTATTTATAATGACTTACATAGGCTTCAGGTGCATGTGTGTATGTGTATGTGTTTGAGGTTCTTTGCTGTTTTTTTGCTGGTTGAGGTAGCACAGAGACATATTAATTATTAAATATAATAATAATATGGAGGGAAAAATACTTTAAATACTTTCTAAAAGTAGTTTAATGTGCAAGGCCAAGTTGTGTAAGTAAATAAATAAATAAATGAATATGAATACAGAAATATTTTCTATTAAAATAATGTTTTCTTTTTCTTTTAACTGCTTTAGTAGAGCATTTTTTATTTTATTTATTTTTTAAGTTATTGTGTAAGCTCTGCATATCTGTATGTAAATATCCAGTATATATACTGGATATTTAAAAACAAGCAGTTAAATTTGCAGTGAATAGAATAAAATGCCTGGATTAATTTTTCTCCATAACAGAATTATAACAGAAATTAAAAACACCTAATTAGCATGCAGATTAAACTGATCAGCGTTAGCCGTTTATGAGGATGGAAATTTATCATGCTGATTTCCCATTCTGTTCTTCAGAGAACAGGTTGCTGCTTTTAATCGGCTTAGGAGGTGAGGAACTGGCCTCATGCTACTGGTTTCAGCCCGAGCCACGAGCGCTGGGAATTTAATATGGCACCGGTGTTGTGTGTGTGTTAGTTCTGTGCCAGTCAGGGGTGCTTGGTCCTTGCTGTGCCACCTGTTCAGACCTTGCAGTCCCCTTTGACAGGAGGGCAGGATATTGGCAGAAAGTGGACGGGGGGCTTGGTGGAACCATCTCACAGGTGTGCTCATTAGCTTTGTGTTTGTGAGTGTGAGTGTGAATGTGAATGTCTGTTTCTGCAATTCAGACTTACCACCTGCTCTTTGGAGCACTTTGAGTGTTTCAGACATTTGGCCCAGACCTGTCTGTTCCACCACATGACCTTAATGCATGGAGAATTAAAAAAAATCTCATGCAGGACTTTCTATACCCAGTTGCTCAACATCTGTATATTAAATGTATCAACACAATCACAGGAAGACGAAGTGATTTTTTATATTAGCAAGGTGCATGGGCTCAAGGGACTTGAGATGTGTCAAATGTTTTGAAGATTAAACTGAACATAATTAGCAAGCCTTACTGTACATATGATAAGATTAGCCATAGAACCTGCAAACTGTGCTATCTATCTAGCTAACATTGGGTCTGAATTTCCTCAAGATCATGGGAAGACGAAAAGTATGCCTTCTCATTCTCTTGTGTATATTACCAGTGGTACCAGTGGCCTTAATATTGGTTCGGGGGGTCAGTTTGAAAGTACAACACTCTTGCTCAATTATAAATCAAGTTACAATTATTTTAAAAATATATAGAATTGTCTTTAATGTCTTTAAGGACATTCATGTGGATGCTAGTAATTCATATTTTTTGAGTAATTGCTAATTCTAGGCTAAAACCCAACTCTGTTACAGAAAAAATGATGGATCAAATGTTGGCACTGTGTTCACTATTAAATTAATCATGAAGAAAATAGAAATGAATCCCATCACATTGCTTTTATAAATCAGGTTTCTGTAGCTACTTAGACTCCAGGCCTACTGCTGTAGTAAAACTTCACTACCATATTCTAGCACTTCTCTATCATCTTTATAGTGGATATAAATCATATTTTCTTTCTCCAGACAATGAGCTTTTAGGAAATTATTCAAGAAACAGAATGCTCAAGTAGGACTGTCTTTTCTCTGTTAATAAACCTGGGATAAGTGATAACAAATTTATGCCTCTCCAAACACAGTAATCTCTTTTAAATCATTTCCTATTTCATATCTGATTCTACGCACCAGTGGATATGTGAGGCCGCCATATGTTTCTCGTGTGTGTTAAGTTTTAAAAAGACCAGCCGTGGTGTGAGGTTTTTACCACAGGCCTTGTTAAACAATCGTATGCATTCTGAAAATAATGGAAAACATTGTCAAAGGAAGAATTAGTAAGTCAAGGTTGAGGATATGTGATACGGTGTGTGTTTAAGATGGATTCCAGATCTGACATGGAAAACGAGAGAAGTTTATGTAAGGAGGTGAAGTGGGGGTGTGAAGTTTTGGACACGCTTAATGCCATGTGTGAAAAATGAGACGGTATGAGTTAGTCGATGCCTAAGCAGTCAAACCAAGAGAATGATTTGCTTTTGATGTATTAAACTGATTTGTAACAACATAAGTGGCAGTGAAATGGAAACCATTAAGCCTGAACATACTGCAAGGAGCATGTGAAGCACTCACAGAGTAGTGGTTTGTTTCTGGATGTTGATTCCACAAGCCATCTTTACTTTCAAAAAGAATTTTATTTCTTAAAAAAGAAAATACTTTTTCGTTTAGTTCTTTTAGTTCAAATAACACATTGGGAAAAATTTTTTAGCGTGTGTGTTTTTCTAAATGTTGACTTCTAAGTTCAACTTCAAATTCAGTTTCAAATTCAGAGTTCCGAATTTTGTTGGTTCTAAATGCAGAGTTCTAGGTTACAAATTCATAGTTCCAAATTTCCAGGTCTGAATTCCACCTCCGGATTCTGAGATCCAAATTCTGTGTTCTGAATTCCGATTTCCGAATTCTATGTTCCAAGTTCCGGGTTCCAATTCTGAGTTCAGAATTCTGAGCTCCAAATTCTATATTCCAAATTCTATATTATGAATTCCAAATCCTAAATTCCAAATTCTAATCTTTGCTTTCTTGTAAGAACTCCAAGCTTTCCTCTACATGATGTGATCAACTTATACAGTTCCCTTTCTTCCATAATCATTTTTCCAGCAAAAGAACAGATAGCAATTCCATAAACTCTGCCAACACAGTGTTAAAAGCAACATGTTTAGCTACAACATCATCATTGTTTTCACCAGCTTTCATCAAAGCATTTATTTCATTTCATTCCACATATTCAAGCGCAGTAAAATATATTCACGAAATGATTCAATTTCTTCTTTAGAACCATGTTTCTCCTCTTATTTGTGGTACAAACCTAATGCTCCTTCAAGTTTTCATACTTTATTGATGATGGCATGTTGAATTGTTTATCTGATTGACCTTCTGATACCTTCATTGACACTAAATAAACATAATGGTAGGATTTCTCACTTACTGCGACCTCCCATGATTGTAGACTTACTTAAAATTTGTCCAGTTACATAAGTATCCTTTTATATAAAATACCTTACTTAGAAAGTTTGACATAACATGACATAACATGAGTGAATGATGACAACCACTCCATCTCCTTTTTGCTAACTATTAATGATATTTAATGGCTTTATTGAAGTTAGAGGATACATTATGTTTTGTTACATGCTTCAGGTTACCACAAACTCCATAAACAATACTTTTCCTCCGAATTTCTTTAATCATCTAATCTAATTGTTGTCTTTTCTTTGAATAAGCCACCAGTTTACTGAAGTTTAATCCGACCAGAGATAGTAAAGAAGGTGTAAAAATAGAAAGCTCTGTAACTCACCACTTTCTGACCTAATAACTTTAGCCCTGTAGCTAATAAAGCTGTCAACTCAGCAGAAATTGAGTCAATAGGGAGTCTTAATTGGTTGAGGTCAAGTCAAAATGAAAGTGGAGGTGGAGTCAAGATTGAAAACATAAAATGCTCATTGAGGCCAAGCCACAAATATTATTTTCCCTCTCAGTCAAGACCAAGTGCCATAGATTAAGTGCCACAGACAATGTGCTAATAAGTCAATACAAACAAAAGACTTGACATGAGTCCTACAGGCTTTGTAGTTATTTTTTGGTGTGATACGTTTCCTTCAGTTAAGATGTTTTTCACTCCAGCGATACACCTTGCCAGGTCTACCTCGAGAACCATTTGATGATACCCATTTTTGGATTTATGCCATACATGATTGAGCCAATGTCAATCATCAGTGACTCTGGTCATGACAGAGGTGCAGGGTTTATGCTTTATATTAAAAGAATTAGTGGCAAAGGAAAAATGATCTACAAATAATACTAAGGAATAATACGTCCACTTCTATGAAATACATTCGAGAGAGCATTTTATCAGACAAACACAAAGTGCAGGACGAGACATCAAGAAATATTAATCCCTTTCCCAGAAGCAATAGACTATAAAATTGGTGTCAGTGATACTTAAGGAAAAACACCAATTTTGAAACATAAATTTTGATTTTAGGGTCACTTTACTTTCCATCAACAAACTTCATGATTTATGTGTAATATAAGGAAAATTTATTTCGATTTCAAGGATTGAAATTACTGCTTCATACCAACCTGAAATCGTTTTTTCTTCTCTGGATGAAGACAACATTTGGAAGAACGTGGCCAAACTTTTGAAATGAATGCTGACATAAGAAGATTCCTTTGTTCGCTTATCATTAGGAGTGTCTTGCCAGTTGATCCAATTAATTTTCCCTTTCAAAAAAACTCCCTCTCATGGGACATGTCTGTGTGTGTTTGTGTGTGTGTGTGTGTGTGGAGAAAGACACTCTTGAACCCGTGGCCGCCTGTGTTTGTATCTCCATAATTAGTCCAGGGAATTCAGTGAGATCTTGTTTTGAGGGCGACTAAAGGTACCAGATGGACTTGGGGGGAGGGAGTTGGGCACAGCAAGACAGGCAAACAAGAAAACAGGCGGAAAAGAAAAGAGACGAGCGATGGATACAACAAAGGGAGGAGGAAAAAAGACAACAAGCGCATCACTGCCAAGATGGACAGACTCCCTCATCCCTCCTCCTTCTCCTCTCCGCTAATCCCCTCATCACTCCATCACACTCGTTCCATCCATCTCAGGGAATGCCTCGCAGCCTGGTAAAGGCAGCTAGTGCTCTTTTCAGGGAGAAAGACATAATCTGCCATAAAACCCACCCAGGCCCCACTTGACCTATAAATATCCTGTTTGTGTTGGTGACATCTCCCTCTCCCTCTCCCTGTCGAATAAATACACAGTGAAAGAAGCTTAAGAAACAATACAGAAATGAATTTGCATCTTATGTGCATGTTTAATGTTGGTGCTACTTGCTGCTCTAATTAATTCAGTGTTTTTTTCGCCAATTAATCTCAATAGATTAAGCATTTCCTGGACCAAGTAAGATGGCCAAAAGAAATGCATTGTTAAGGAAATCATAAATGGACAATAACAAATTATGTGTTTACTATTAAGTCTGGTGTTGGAAGTGCCTATAGCTCATCATTTATTTTTCATTAACATCTATTAAATATCTATTAAAGAAAACATCCTAGCCTTCCGGAATGTCTTCCCCTGACAGCTCCAGGATCTCCTGTTTCCTCCTAAACTCGGGTTCATGTCTCATGTCTCGGGTTCCTGTTCTACTCAGGAGTTTCCTCTGGGTTCTCCAGTTTTCTTCCTACCCTAAAAACAAGCCTGTTGGTGAAATGTGTTACTATTAATTTCTCCTAAGCATAAATGAGTGTGTTATGCATGTGTGTGTCCTGGTGTCTCAATGAGGGTGTGTTCCTGGCTCATGCCCAGTTTTCCCTGGATATGCTTTGGATCCACTGTGATCCTGACCAACATAAAGCATTTGCATGTTTAAGTTAAACGAATAAACAAATGAATATAGTTAGAAATAATTGCAGAATAATTAAGCTTTCACCTGTAAATAGACAGAGCAGTAAAAAACAGGCATTTTATAAGCTGTTCTTCTTTTATAACTGTGCTTTATTTAACATAGGATGTATCTTTTTTTGGCAGGAAATTATGTGAGAAATGGTAAGATAAAGAAAGTAAGAAAAGCCCAAGGACAGGCCAAGCTCAAGATCTGACCTTCATCCTGGTCAGAAAAATAAACCAGAATGATTTTTCTCCGCATTATTCTGGGTAAAGTGAGCGTTTTATGGTTTATGGCACCTTGTGGAATAATTATGACTTGAACCCATTTTATGTACCAATGGAATATTTTTACATGGCACTTTGTAGAGAATAAATGTACAAAGTTTGCCTGTAATGTATGGCATCATATACAAAAAAAGAAAAAAATAATGGGAGACTAGAATAATAGGAAGACTTGTCAGGGAAGAAAGGAGTCGAAAGTATCTGCAAAACCCCACTATCCCACTGGAGATAGACACACTGAGGTGTAACGAAGAACTAAACGAGGGCAGATTACATCGGCAGCATCTCAGAGACGTGACAGAGCCATTGACTTGGAGAGAAGAGAGAGAGTAGACATGTAGGAAGATGAAGAGAGGGAGGGGAGAGTTTCCACCCAGCCCAGGTTGACAAGCGCCTGGCTCTCGGGCCATACGGCCCTGTCTTTTGCGCCAGCTGCACCCGCCGCCTGACACTTTGACACGGGCACAGCGGTGACAAATAGCCGGGGCCTTCACCCGCTGCCACGCTGTCTGCCCGCCGCTAAATCAGGCCAGCGCTAGTGTAACGCGGCCCTGCTGACAGGTCTTCTGTCACAGCATGGCGCTCATCAGGGGCTCCACGGGTGGCTTAACCCTACAGAAGGGGCTTGGACAGCACTCGTTTCTCTCTCGCTCCATCGTTTCTCTCCCAGTGTTTTTTTTTTCCTTTGAAAGACATACTGAGGCTGAGAGCTCAAGAAGTCCCAGCTGAGCAGGTTGTCAGTTCTGTGTGTGTGTGTGTGTGTGTGTGCTTAAGTCTGGGATATAGGAGTGTGTATGTAACAGTGTGAAACACAGAGTCTTCCATGGCCACATATCATAATAAATACTGTGTTAAAATAGAATGAGACAGTATTCGGATATCATAGTTTACCACTTTTTACTGACATTTTACTGATAGCCTACAGTTAGTTGCAGTGATCTAGCGTTATTTTAGACAGAGACAAATCCACTGATTATCCACTGAAGCAAGCATTTCCTCTAGTGTGATCTAATGAGATTTTAATTCTTTAGGAAAACAGAGATCCAGGTTTTCTTGTTTATCAAATATAGACCATTTTTCTACCATTAAACTACTCCATACATTTCTAGAAAAAGTGATCCTTTGTTGAAATGCTGCTGCAGTGGGTAGCGTTGACACGTCTAGTCTCCCAGCTTCTACCCAGAGCTTGGGTTACAGTCTGTATACATGTTCCCATTGTGGGTTCCTCTGGGTTCTCTGGTTTCTGGGATAGGCTCTGGTCCCCCTGCTAACCTAACCAGGATAAACAGCAGCTGAAAGTGAAGGGGTGAGTGAGTGAGTGAGTGAGTGACAGTTTATCCTGCTGCATTGTGCATTTCTTGCTTTTTTTGATTTGTACATACGTCTGTGTTCATCCACCATATTTGCTGTTGACCAATTTTGTGACTTTTCTGTTCTATTGGCTCGGCTTGGGTCACCCGCAGAGTCTATTATTCTGATATTTGAATATTGCAAACATTTTTGGCATCTTCCTGTGTGACTGATTCCAAATCCCTGATCCCATATTCTGTTTTTCATTGCCAGTTGGCACATACAGAAGCACATTACTACACGTATACACTGTATTTAGTTTCTTGTACTGCCAGAATAACAAAAGTACCAAATGATGACCTAAGACTGGTGCTATAAATAATTCAGGGTCAAATGGTACCCTGTTCGGATGCTGTTGATGGTCCCACATGGAAACCATTTCCAAAAGCGTCTGGATACTAGAGATTTGTACCAAAGAACTAATGCTCTAATCCAAAAGACTGTTCTGTGCTCATACTATGACTCAAATTCACAATCTGCTCATAATAAACATCAATTCAACCTTCTTAGTATTGTCTGACTTTACAGTATACTGCTGTTATAGAGTAAAATTTAGCTTTCTGTCAAGGTTAGTTTAATGTCATCTCTGGGAGCTTTTCCTCACTGCTGTCACCTCTGGCTTGCTCATTAGGGACCTAAATCCACATCCAGACATTTCTGATAATATTTTATTCTTAAAAGTGCTATACAAATAAAACTGAACTGAATGTTCAGAATCCACTGAGACCCCAGCTGGGGGGGAGGCAAAATGAGATATTCACTGTATACATTTGAGTAAAAAAACCCAAAAAAACAGTGTTTGTGTCACTATGTCATTCTCATGCCTGCAAAATTCTCCCTCGAGATCTTTCTGAAATCAGTGTCTCTGGATCCGTCAGTGCTGGTGTGTCACTAAGTTCACTTGTTTTCCTCATGGACGTGGCTCTGGTGTAGAGTGCCTATAGAGTACGCTGATATTGGATAGAGGGTGTGTGGTGTGTAGTCGACATCATTGTGAGCAACGTCTGCTTTAACTGTGCGTCACTGATTAATCTCGTCCTGCTTGACCTCCGCCTCACTTCGAGGAGCCCCCATGCACATTACTCCAGCGCACAGTAAACTCCACCTGATTAATGCAGAGAGAGCGAGGAGGCCATGTGTCAAATAGATCTGTTTCTTAGCAAACCATATAGATTATCTATCATTCTGTCCCTTGAACTTATGAGACATCTAGCACTCGCTCTCTCTCTCTTTTTACGGTCTTCCCTATCCTCCCACTCCTAGGCCTGGAGAGACCAGCTGCATTTAACAATACATTTAATAGATAAGTTGCAGTATGCTTGACTTTTCTTTCACCACCCCTCCCATCATTTATCTTTTTCTTTTTTCCCCTTCCCATCTCTCTCTCTCTCTCTCTTTCTCTCTCTTTCTCTCTCCTCCCCCTCCTCCATATCTCTAGCAGCTGAAATGGAATTGGATCAAAGACGGGAGGGAGGAAGCGAGAGAGAGAGAGAGAGAGAGAGGGAGGAAGAGAAATCGTTCTCGCCGGGTTTTGTTGAAATATTTATAGGTCAGGGTTGACTGGCTAAATTGAATATCTATGCCGATCTGGCTCGGCTGTTTAACTTGTGCTTAGGCAAATATGTTTCCTAGGTGATAACCTTTTATGTACCAGTCTGACTTCATTGAAATGCATGAAGATAGAAACGTGTCACACTTCACGGGGTGCTCCGAGGCCGTCCGCCGCCGTCTCGATTATTCAAATGATAATTGACCCCCACCTGTAGCCGCCTGTTTTTTTTTTTTTTTCCCTCTTCACTCGATCACTTCATTGGCTGTTAAGATATGGAGGAGAAATACAGTCCTGTCATTTACATTACAAACCTCAGCTGAATGTCAAATACCTCTGGCTCGACGTGTTTATAGAGAGAAGAATGAGCAGAGGAATATATGGGCAATTATTATTTCCTCCCTCTTTAATAATTTAAACACGGGTTTGCTGTTTAAGTCTCCGCTAGCATTGCTTCCGGAGACTTCTCAAAACTCTCTCGTAACAAACGAGCTGATATTCAAAATCACCGATACGCATCTTTGTTTGTGGATATAATTCTGATGTTTGAGTGTAATGGCAGGCTGTCAGATGGTGACGAATTCGCAAATAGCGTCGAGACGAGGAAATTGACACTATAAACGGACGCAGGTGTAATATATTATAGTGAGACCAAGGCCCACAATGGCAATTATTGAGCATTGGTGCTAAATTACACATACATGCATATGCACCAGGTCTCTAAAGAGGGCTTTGTTTGTTTTGTAATTTGAGCCTTGTTCAGGAAAAAAAAAATAAATAAGAATGCTAACTTTAATTTATGATGCATGAATAATCACAGTAGATGCTTGCGATTTTTTCGTAAGGTTTTGAATAATTCGAAATTGCTCATTAAGTGTGTAATACCTCCCCATTATTAAATGTGATTGACCATGTGCTTTGATAACCCTCTGCAGATCCTGTACAAACAAATGCCCTCGGTTTAGCTCCTAATGAGCAGGGAAATGCTGAATGTCCTCCCATTTCATTACCGCCCACATTAAGAGGGAGCTCTAATGAAAGACGTCGAAGTGCTCTCCCTCTCTCTCTCTCTCTCTCTCTCTTTCTCTCTCTGCCCTGCTGCCTGTTTGCTCAGAGCCAGCCAAAGCTCTGAAATTAGAAGTGTTTAATTATGAAAATGGTTACCGTGGAGAATTTCAAACACACTCCCTCCCCAGATCATTAGTTACGGCGCATGAGAAGTAGAAGATGAGGAGGAAGAAAAAGAGGAAGAAGAAGAAGAAAGGGGACAAAATAACGAGGAATAGAGACTAGGGGGGAAAAGAAAAGAGAAAGAAGAAACACTGGCAAAAGGTTCATATTTCAAGCCTATACCTGCTAAAAGGGTGTACAACGAAAATCAATTTAATGAAAGTTCCCTGAGTGGTGCAGGCTCGAGGTATGCAAGTAAGCGATTTCGAAATAATGCATGAATGGCAGGAGAAGGCTCTGACTTTGACTGCACGACGGGACTCTCCTTGACTTCTGTGTTATCCTCCAAGTGGCAGGTCAAAGGTCCTTCCCTGGTTTAAATCAGCTTGTGTTTCACATAACCGATTTCTCCCTGCCTGTGTTTGAGTGTGCGAGTGTGTAATGGAGTGCCTGGCTGATAAGTAGCGGTTAGTGAGGAATGAGATGGAGAATGTTGACTCAGGTTAAGAGATTAAAGCAGAAGTGGCTGTCTGTCAGCAAACCGGTTGTGGGTGACCCGGATGCCCTTGTGTTTTGCGACAGAGAGGATGCCTGTGTTTGTGTTAGAGCTCGAAGCCGAGTGAGAGAGGACACTCTCCATGCCTGCGTGGTGCACTCGTAGCTGTTGAAACAATGAAAACTGAAAATAAACAACCGTAGAGAGTAATAGGCGCTGTGAAAACATGGCACTTTTCTTCCAGTCTTATCTGTCTGCTTGATGGAGCCCCATGTGGAGAAGGTCCTCTTGGGTGGGTAAATATGGCACACACATGTGCGGACACCAGCACACACACTGAGACCCAGACAGCTGACACATGGGATGTGTTACTGTATGCTCCCTTGTGCCCTGCTGAGAAGGAGCTGAGCAAGAAGGTGGTGTGGTGTCATGTGGTGTGGTGTTGTGTAGGCGTGTCAGCATATGGGAGTGTGTGAACACCTATATGTCAATTTTAAGAATGGGATAAGCAATGTGTCAGGGTAGGAAAACAATCAGCGAGGTGTAATGTGATGTGATTTCCTTGAAGCAGATTATTTTCTCATAACAGCATATGTTATTTTTGTTTTATCACCGCAATACTGTTGTATAGCATCCTAGAAACAAGTTAGCTTCCTCACCATCCTCTCGACAACATAAACGCAGTTCCTGAGAGACTGGAAAAGTACAACATTAACTGTCTTGTTTACATTCCGTTGATGTCGAGCAAGTCCACGTGTTCCAACAGAAATAATAAACACATTAGCAGGAGCGTTGTGCTGTTACGTCTAATAAAACAACACCTTCTGACCAATCAGAGTAGAGTATTTAACATCAAGTTTGTTTTAAGTCGCTCGTCGAGTGAGAATGTCAGGACTGTTCTGCTGGAGCTTTAAACCAGCTGTTAAGTGTATGTAGACAGACATCATGTGTTAAAACATGCTGTGTGTGTGTGTGTGTGTGTGTGCACACGTGTGAGTGTGTATGTGTTTAAGTTGGGAGGTCACTGAGAGAGGGTACAGCTGGACCAGCTCTGCCCACATTCCTCACCTGGGATTCCCATTAGTTAGATTGATCGTTTCCTTCTTCTCCCCTTTGATTCATGCATTAGACACTAGCCTAATGAGTCTTACTGCCTTATGGCACAGGGCATCTGTGCATCTGCATGTTTACACACACACACACACACACACACACTGTATCTGATTTTCTAAAATCTGTTTGTCTATACTGTGTGTGGGGGGGGTGGAAATGTGCTACGTATTCTGTGAAAGTGTGTTAAAGCTCCAGCTCTCTGGATATCGTCACTGAGACGTATTACCTACACTGACGGAGAGCCTCTGCCTGAAAAATGCTTTAAGCAGTGCTAAAAGCGTGCGGCGTTATTTCAGTGACATCTTTACTTCTATTTATTTTATTATGTTATCTCTGGGGAGTACTGCTTCATGGCCCTGCCTCACACACGTATATTTATTGCTTCAGCTTTTCATTATGTTTTTATTGCACGTCATAAATGACAATGATGATGATGATGATGATGATGATGATGATAACAGCAACAGCAAAATATAACTTATGAGTGGTTTAAATGCTGAATGAGATAAAGTGTACTTTAACATCTGTAGGAAAGCAGAAAAAATAGACCATATGAAATGTAATGTATTTTTTGTATGTTATTTTATATTTGGATTATTTTCTCCATTATCATTTAAAAAAATTTTGTTAATATAAATATTCATTTCTTTTGGTTTTACATTAACTCCGGCTGTTTCAATATCCTTCAGTTATAGAAGAAATATCTAAATATATTTTGCAATAGATAATACTATAAATAGTTGATTAATTTTACACTTTATTTATTTACAGTTTATTATTTACTTATTCATTTTAAAAGCACACCTTTAGGTACATACTATAAAACCAATCAGAGAGGTATGTAGTTACAAGAATGAGCGATCTACGACTATTCCTGAGACTTAAAAGGAAACGGAAAAGAATATTACAAACTTATTATTACAAGTTCATGCATTTTTATTAGTCCCACAACCGTTTTTACAGCACACTGTCTTACTGGAAGTTTCACATCCAGTAAAGTCATGGCTGGAGACGGAATTATAAATCTACACATACATCACATACACACACGTTTACATTCATATACACACACCAAGCTGTGTGAACTGTGGATGAACTGGGCTATAATGAAGCAAAAACAGATTGTGTTCAGTGTTATGGAGCAGAAGAGAATAGATGAGTGTTTGCTAAACACATTAAGGCCAGGCGAGGCTCAGTGCAGGGGTGAGACTGGGTGCACAGACACTCCAGGGTGGTCGCAAGTTTGCGTGTGTGTGTGTGTATATATATGTGTGTGTATGCGTGTACCTTTAGGCTGTAAGATTTATTTTAAAGCTCTCATTTTAATAGGTTAATATTTCTATTGTAACAGCTTTCACACTCTACACTTGTAAAGCAGACAACGGATTTTTAAAAACGTGTGTAATTGTTGATATGGTGAGGTGAAGTTTTCTTCTGGGACGTTCTGGAAGGAGTCATTAGTGCTGTGTTAACAGGCAGATGTAAAGCTTGTAACAAGGAAAGCTTTGCAGTTTCTCGGTTTCTCAGTAAGTTGCGTTTTTTTTGTCTAGAATTTAGACAGGCTTTTGAGAAAACAATTCATTATAGCTGTTATAATGTAAGTGATAAAATGACAGGGACATTATGTTTTTATGAAATTGTGAAATTATGAAATTGTGTGTGTGTGTGTGTGTAGGGGAAATGGGTTAAGCAGAAGTGTTGTTAACTTCAGCCAGGCCTGTGACTGATCCCCCACTGTCACACTGGTGCTTGAGCTGTCTGCTGAGACAGTATGCATGTGTGTGTGTGTGTGTGTGTGTGTGAGTGTATGGGAGTCTGTGTGTTGCACCTGGAGAGATCAGTCTCTAGAGGTCAGTGCAGTTCCACCAGTGACAGCTGCACTCATGGCCCTGCCACACAGCCAACATGGCTGAACACACTCCATCAGGGGCTGACTGGAGGGAGGAGAAAACAATTAACCATCAAAATGTGCTTCCAGGACATGCTGTCACACTAGTGCTTGCACACACACACACACACACACACACACCAAATTTGACCTTGTCACTAATTTGGATATGTGCATGGTTGTATCTATGTTATCTTAGTATGTGTGAATTAAGGGAGTGACACAACTCAGTAGAAAAACTGAAGCATGAAGATCATGTGCCACAACAAAAATTCTAAAGGTAACCATGCAACATTTTATTCTATGACGCATGCAAATTCTGACACATGAGTTACAATTATACAGAAACACATACATATTACACTTTATTATGGAATCAATGCATTTGTATACAAATTTATAATAAGTAAATAATAAGTAATAAGTAAGTAATAAGTAAGTGATATAAAAAGCTACTAATGTTCCATTCATAGCCGGGGTCTGTGGCTGATTTTTCCCCCATACGACGTTGGTCATAGATCTTGTACACATTTCTCATGAGACCAGAATTTTATCATTTTTCATTATTTTCATACCTTTATAAACAGATATAAATTATTTTGTGCATACAGCTCTCACATTTCTCTCGAGTTTTCTTTTTCTTTTTCACCGCACACTATATCTGAGGATGAAAATGACCCAGATCAAAGTGCACGAGTATCTTTCCCACACCTGTACCTTATAAAAGATGAAAGCAGACGACCTCTGATTTCGAAAAACTCTGACTCATTCTTCTGTTTTGTCTCGACTGAGCTTCACTGTTAAGTAAAAAGTACTCTGTATTGTCTCACTAGATCATGAGTGCAACACACACACACACACACACACACACTGAGGCAGGGATCTGGTTTCACGCTAATGCCATTATGCAGAGTTATTTTTGCCAAGTCTTTTCTCTAAACATTTCCAGAGGAAAGTGAACACAAGTAGCTGCTCTTCCTTGCTCTTTGTTTGTATTGTGGTTGCGGTCGCGCCCGACTCGAACCCTCGGCCTCCTGCGAGCCGACGGCACGAACTGCGGCCAAGTTTTAAAATTGGTAACAAATTTAATATGTTCTGCCATGGTACCCTGGTATCCTGAGGCCTGTAGATTGTGAAAATGTGCCACCAGTTTGTCGTGGGGGCTCAGCGGATGACCACAAAGACGCAGGATTTAGAAACTCAATTGTGGAGGAGGGAAAGCAAAAGAAGGGAAATGTGGAACAGATGAGAGAGAGGAGGGGGAGGAAAAGGACAAGGCCCCTGGACCACCAAACAAGTGGATTGTCTCTCTCTGATCCATGGCACAAATGAAGCCGTGGCTCTTTCTTCACTCAGCTTTGGCGCTGTTAACAGTCACAGTCATCATCCGTGGACTATTAGCATGCCCCAAATGACAGAACCATGCTTCTGTTAATGGAATAATAGTTGGCAAGTGTGATTTATGGCTCTCATTTTTAAGGATTGCTATCCCCATAGCTCTTAATACAAGAGGGAAATGTGTGTTTTGGGTAATGCAGGCCAGCTATAAGGCTGTATGGATTGTTAAAGCATGGAAAAGAACATATTACTGTCATAAATCTGCATTTCAGACCCGCTGGGTTTAAGCACATGGGGACATTAGGAACAGGACAGGCTGTGAAGGGGTGAAAAGTAGAAAGGCAATTACATTTGACTTATTTTGATAGAAAGGCAGTTATATTTTGGGCCGAACATTTTATTAATGTCGTTCGCATCATATTTTACATTTTCTCTTTCACACCTTCACTTTTTTTGCTGGATTTTTTTTTTTTATTATTATTATTATTATGATTCAAGTCCTTCTGTTCTGTTAGGGTTGTATTAGGACAGAGGATTCTTTTAGTTTCGTGTCTTCCTGTGTCTTTATCTTAAACACCCTAAAATCCTGGGCGTCACCTGCTTTTATACTTTATACAACTTCCGTGAAATCTCAATGAAAATATTTACTGGGTTAAAAAAAAAAAAAAAAAAACACTGGCTGCAGTTCTTCATCTATCCAGCAGGGGGAAGACCCTATTTACTTCCACCATTTTGTCAGTGTGTGTTACATTACCTTTCCACCATTATAAGTGATTCCACAGAGATGTGTCACTTATTATTTTTGGGCAGCCTCTTCAAGGCTCTATGTCTTTCTGCAAGGATCATTTATTATGTACAAGATAAGTGCATGCCAAGAACAGATTCCTCTGAAACCTGGTGCGCGAGTGCTGATTAGACATGACTCCATGTCAGGCTGTAAATATTTGTCAGGCCCACCTTTGAAACGGGCAAGCCGCAGCGCTTCGAGATTTCCCCACATGAAAGAGAGGGCAAATGGAAATGCTTAGGAACAGAATCGGTCCTAGCTGGAACGAAATGCTCAATAAAATGTGTAATTATGATGCTCTGTCATTCCCGGAGGGCCGTTCTTTTTCTTTAACAGGCCGAAAATCCCACACGCACATAATAGCTGTGCTTTATGGCTCAGATTGAGCTATGACGATGTGTGGTCTGTGTGTCGAACCCCTTCAGGTCTGCTGGAGCTCGCTGTACGTCTGTGTAGGTTGTAATGTGTGGGGTGGGCATGTTGGGACGGCCCTGCTTTGATACTCGCACTGTTCTGGCACACATGGTTCCATGGGCATGTGTTAATTGGCATGGCACTACAGCAACGCCTCGTAACGCCCCATTCCACCTGTGAGTGCAGGAACGAGAATAAAAGTCACATCACGTTTTTTGATTTGTGTTTCCGTGTACCACGTCACGAATTCCCTCATATCATATCAGAGTGATAATGTTGAAATGTGAATTATACAAAAGTCTATGGGTAGTAAAAGCACCAATGATACGAAGGCACGCACCTTGTGAAATTTTGCCTCCCACACACACTCCCAGAATTATCAGAGGTGATGATGGATCATAACCTGATGGAAATACTCAATAAACACTGTTATACACATTCTAATCTCTGGTATTTAATGCTCAGGATTGTAGATGGTGCTGAAAAGCTTGGCACAGAGGAATGTCAGACATTCTGCAATAGTATAGTGAGAGAAAAGGGAGTTGAATATAAATGTACACAGAATTCTTTAAATTCTTGCTTCCTCTTTGAACAAACTGGGCTAGTTCCACGCGTGATTGTGAGTGATGTATTAACCATATTTTGGGAAAACATGTGAACCTCATTTCATATGATTATTACATATGCAAGTAAATCTATGTGAATACCATGATATTAATAAATAAAACCACAAAATGAACATGTGACTGAAAAGGGGGTGGGGGGTGGGGTCAAATGAAAATCTATCATAATCATGAGCAACTACTTGATTTCTTAATGTTTCTCTCTTTTCATATCCAAAACCTTATTAATATATTTCTCGCAATAGTACTAATTATAAACAGCTTCATGAGTTACACTTGATTAGGATGTAAATTTTAATGTATAAGAATGCTATTAGCTTACATGTTGAGGTGTCATGGAGCACGAGATGGTTGTGTGCAGTTGTGTTTGCATGAATGGGTGAAATGGGGGGTAAAAACCCCACCCCGTCAAGGATTAAACCCCTTGAAAAGAGATGATGGGGGGTAAACAAGAAAAAGAAAATCAGAAGGAGAGGAAGAGATTAAATGAATAGATTGAATGTTGGATGGATTATGAAAGGAGCATTAAAATGAAATAGATTGCCATTTTTTTTACTACACACACACACACACACACACACACTCTGACGATTCCCTGTTTGAGGTGACATCTGTGTCTCCTCATGTGTCATACACATGTACAGTATGTAAAGCAATGGTAAAGGTAAATAAACACAGGGGATGTATTCTTAAAAACAAACCATGTATGTATGTGTGTGTTCCTGGGAACATACATGTGTTTAAAAACAACAACAACAACAAAAACACACATTTTTGACTGCTCCAGCACATACAGCTAGTTTCAACTCATAAATTTGCCTGCGTGTAAATTTTAAGAGAAATTCTAACCTTCATAATCGGTTATGGGATAAAAAAATGTATATTTTATTTCCACAATCTTCTCTCAGCACTAGACATGTTCACCAGATGAAATATTTGGAACATGGGAGTTTAGCAGGAAGTTGCATCATTCAGTTTTAAATCATAAGAACAAATGTTAGATCTTGCATTCTCATTTCTGACACTTTAAGATGAATGTAAGATGACTGTAGGGAAAAACCCTGTGCCCCAAACTGTAGCTCAGACGTAAATTATTCCTTTTAAAAAATGATCATTAGTAAATAATTAAAATGTGTGTAATGTCCTCATGGCATTAGCAGGGAGGCTAGTTCTATACAAAAAACCTCAAGCCTGTTTGTGTGGGTTAAAGTGCATTCTTACATACAAAGACACACAGGTCTGCTTTTAAATACACAGAAATCCTAGATGAACAGATCTGTAGTACTTTTTTTTTGGGACGAGAGAAAGTGTTCTTTGTGAGAGAGAAGAATTAAAGTCAGCCAACAACATGCATTAATATGGAGACTCTCACCTAAATACTACAAGGGTTTGCTCCAACTTCAATTCTTTTCCATTTTGTTCCTCCGTCACTCTCTCTGTTTCTTCCCCTTTTATTCATTCCCTTTTGTGCCAGGCTAAGTTGTTGGTGAATTAAGATCAAGAGTGTACACAAGGCACATCGGGGATGTAGAAACACTTTTTTCAAGTGGAGTAAGTGGGACTGAACAGAGAGCATCCAGAACACCACTGTTTTTATACCCACCACTTTTAAGCTCAGCATCAGAAACGGGTCACCAAAAGTGCACGGGGAAGGTCAAAGATGCGCCGTCCACTAGCGGACCGCACAAAGACACCCTTTCATCCAGCAGCCTGTAATTATCTTTGACAAAACTCATTAGCGTAGACACTGGTAACGACATCAGAGAGCCAGAATTCCACAGAGGGAGACATGCACAGGAACAAAGCCTTGCTCACTTTTCATTGCACCCTTTGACAAAACGTAATGAAGTGTGCTGCTTGTCCCACTCATCAACATTTGAACCCGGAGCCATCCTCATAGAGACCTTTTCTGACAAGTGCTCTATTTTGTGCAAATCAAATGGTACCTTCCACCAGGCCTCTTTATGCAGATCTTTTTGGCAAGGTCTAGTAGGAGATGATGCGATTACAGGCCTTATTATGTACAACTAGCGATTACAGCCATGTCCAAATCAGTTAGTGAGTTACATAAAGTGGCGGTATGCTCAATAGGCAAACACATTGGAAAAAAAATGGGAGAAAGACGAGGAAAAAAAACCTCTCATAACCTACTTTTCAGTGGTTAGCCTTTCGCTGACCTTTGACACATCATACATGGGGGTGTTATTATTAATCCATAGGTAGATGTTTTCACTGTGTGTGACTGAAAACAGTCTGAAGGCAACATTTATGTAAATGATGTGAGCTGTGTAAAATTTCACTCAACAGAAATGTATTAAGAATAGTTTATAGTAGTCACATATCTATGTCTATTAAAAGCAGATTTGCATCCGAACAACAGGTGTACAAGATAAGAATACTGTGCGAAAGGCACGGCTTTTGAGAGGCAGTGGGATAAAATGGACTTCTCTTTGGACTAACAATGTCATTTGCAAAACTTAAAGACAGTGGATCTTACCGACAGCACCAAGCCTTGATATGCAAACTACTCTGGTCTGTGAATATGCAAACTAATACATATTAGTACATGATTTAGTAAAGATTTACATCTGCATTTTAATAGTCTAATTGAGGTTACAAAAATCAATATCTAGAAGTGCATAATGTACTCTTTTATGGAAATAGAATTCAAAGTTAAGCTAGAAAGATGTGTGTCAGTTAGAAGGTATAAAAAACGTTGTGGTCCTCATATGCTATCGCTTTATACAGAGGTTCTGTTCCTGGAAATCCCTTTGTCCTGAGCATTTTACTTGACTGTCTTGACTGTTCGAACACACTTGATTGAACTAATTAGCTGATAATAAACCCTTGTTTGATTAAGTCGGTGCTTTAAAGCAGGGAAAACACTAAAATGTGCTGGACAAGGTGTGCTCCAGGAAAAAGGACTGGCCCAATATGATATCTTGAGCATCCATAGAGTACATGAAGCACATATTTGCAAGACAACTATATACACATACAGAGAGTGAGTGACTGAGAGAGAGAGAGAGAGAGAGAGAGAGAGAGAGAGACTGAGCTTCGTGAGCTCTATGCATGGGTCAATATGTGTAATATGTATAATAATGTGAGTGCCGGTCTAATCCGTTGTGCGCCCCAGGCTTCTTCATGTGCATGCGCACTAACAAACCTGTCACTCACCTGTCATTTCACAAAAAGTGGGGGGGTTGGGGTTGGGGGGTCGCATTGTGTAAAGTTGTAAACTGAGAAAAATATGGTAATTGTATTTACTCTCTGAGGTCTTATTAAAAATTGCAACCACTAAATGCATTAACCTGCTAAATGAAATCCGGTTTATGAAAAGATGCTGATTTTAATGTTGATTTTCTAATCATCTGTAGCACGGACGTTAACAAAGCCTACAAAACATTGGATTCTTCTTCTTCTTCTTCTTCTTCTTCTTCAATGTGTTATGATGAATGCTCAGCGACAATTCATTCCATTCCATTATGTATATTCGGTGGAGGAAAAAATATAAATAGAATTATTATTATTATTATTATTATTATTATTATTATTATCATCATCAACGACACCAACAGAAATAATAAAAGCTACGATGCTTTATTAGACTATTTATAAGCCCAGGAACACACACAACACTGTCTAAAATGACTCCGCTCTCCCTCTCTCGTGCCCTGTTTTAAGGTTCTGTTAAGCCGATGTAAGACAGGCTCTTAATTGCTCTATTAGTGGTTGCTTGAGCCCGATGCCGTTTTTGCTGCTCTAATCCCTCTGCGCATGCATCACTACCTTCAATCAGGTTTGGCAGCTTTGCTCTACATCCTCATTTTAATTAACTCCCTCTTTAATATTTCATATAGCCTTCTCCAAAAAAAAAAACTGTTTATGAGACCTACACAGGTTATGAAAGAGGGGACACACAGGCCCAGCAGTTTGTCTTTGCGTTGTTTAATATTCCTTAATTGTACTTTACTAGCCTATTTACTATGTAAATGTGTGTTGCGAGTATTACATGCTTTCCTTTGGGACATTCAGGTCGGGGATAAATCAAGAGTGACTCTGCAATATCAGATCTTCTGAAATTTGCAAATCAGGCGGAGTCCGTTTTTCATTAAACATTAATACCGGGCTCTTAAATTCTTTTCCATGTCATTATGGACCATGTCCAACTCCGACTTTCCCTTAATCAAAACATTGTTCTGAATACGACCCTGAGAGATTATGTATAGATTATATTCAGACAGATTGCATAGAACTGGGGATCCTGGCGGATCATCTTAAATCAAGCTCCTCTGACCTTTAATAATAAAAAATGCAGAGAAAATACGCCAAGCGCGACACCTTTACACAGCTTAATGATTCCGACCCGTTGTTACTGTCTCTGTTTTTATTCTGAATTTATAATACAAAACCAAAAAAAAAAAAAAAGAGGATCAAGTAAGGCTACTGTTTTTGAAAATGTCAAGGGCTAATTTCTAATATTCATAATCACGAATCCACTTGACAAATATCTAATAGTTATGCTTGGTAGATGCACCTGATACAATCATCTAAAAAACGTCCTATACGTTTTTTTTTTTTGGTCTATCAGGTCCAAATGACAAAAACGGGCTTGACATTTGTCGTATTTATTGATGGTATCTGATGAAGCCAGCACATTTTCTTTATTTCTCAAACGAACTCTTTTCAATCCAGCTAACGCCTTCATCAGATGCTTTAATCCTCCTAATGCCACATGAAATACAGTTTAATCTTTAGTCTGTTTAATTTACAGTCTTCTAGAGGCCAGTAGCTCCTTATGGGACGTTTACAGTTTAACTACATTCATGCATTCTTTTGTATAAAAGTTTGGTTAGTGTT
Organism: Hemibagrus wyckioides; assembly: GCF_019097595.1. Taxonomy (NCBI): domain Eukaryota; kingdom Metazoa; phylum Chordata; class Actinopteri; order Siluriformes; family Bagridae; genus Hemibagrus; species Hemibagrus wyckioides. The sequence continues at coordinate 5,601,922 of NC_080736.1, read as the reverse complement.
AACCCATAACCCAAATCTAAACTTTCTGAGAACACACATGCAAGGAGAAAAACAACAACAGCAAAAAAGATTATTTGCTCCCTATGGGTGCAGGTGGTGTGCAAGAACCCTGTGCAAAATAGTGTACGCTTTCATAAAGGTTCCAAACGGGAATTATTTTAGGAAGCCAAAGTCTTAACTTATACAAAGAAACTATTGAAGACCTCCCGAAATAGCCTGTAGCACTGCATCTGTATATAGGGCAACGTTCTCAGAAATAAAGGTACCAAAGATGTATCCAGGGCGGTAATATCAAATTCACACATTTTGTACCTTAGAATATTTTAGGGAGCATAATTGACCTTAAAGATCCCTCATGTATTCCTAACGCTTTGTAATGGAAAGCTAATTAAAGGGATAGTACATGCACCGTCACAGGTAACCGATACAAGGTAAAGGTGCAAAGCATGGTGGTAGCTTGGATAGTATCACACCGGCGACAAGGAAATATCCTGGGATCAGAACACTTACAGTGTCTATATAGGCCCAAATCCAGCTTTTCACAAATACATTTCGTAGCCAGATTATATTTCACACCCCCCCCCCAGCAATCTGAGGTCATTCAACGTTACAAGATTCATTCAGCACTGAGCTTTCCACATGACTGCATATGACTCTGTTTAACACATCTATACTGTGCACCTGCATTCAGATATACTTGTGCCTGAAAACTTATGTGTTCAGATTAAATAGCGCCAAGGGACCGATATCCCGTTTATTATTAATTCTCCAAAAACGTGAATCAGGTGAAGAGTTTGAAATGTTTTAAAGGTTTAATCAGCTCATTAGTAAGCAAGGAAATCATGACACAGAAATGAACAAACTTTGGGAGGAAAATGCATTCTTATAAAATAGCTTATAAACGGAATACTGATGGGTCAAAGTCATTATTAATGCCGTTATATTTTCCCGAGAATATAGAGCACTCTTTAAGCTTCTATATTCAGTTTCCCCAACATTAAATAAAAACAGACCAACAATAAGCTTCACATTTATCCTCAAAAATAGAAAGAAAAAAAGGTAAACACTGAGAACAAGAAGTAGTTCACAACAAAACACAGAGAAGACGCATGGTGCGAAATAAATAGCGGGTGAATATTAAAATTATAAATACATAATCACTAAACTACGATTGCCGGTGCGGACATCAGAACACACGGATATTTTTTTTAATAACAGTTGCATTATTTTTTTTTTTTCAAACATTGCATAAAGTCATTAACACCGTCAAGAATCATATTGTGCAAAATGCTGGCTACCTCCGTTGGCTGGCTGGTCGCGCGCGCATGGCGAGTTCCGGTTGGTCACGCGCTTTTCTCTTCATCTTCTTCATTTCGGGTCCACAGTGAATAAATGAAGTTACAGAAACGTGCCGGTGCTTAAGGACAGCGCTTCGGTCAGCCTACGGACAAAAAGCAAAAAATATACTCAGATATATATCTTAATGCAGCTTATCTTTATTGATAGCTTTTATGCGCAGATTTTGTTCGAGCTACAAATTCCTTACTCTGTAGATAGATTGATCCAATTACTGTTCCTAGATCTGGATATCATCCATGTGTTTACATGATAGGCTTGTAATGCCATCAGTCACAATGTGTTTGTTGACTAGGAGTGAGGAGTTATAACTTGTAATCGCACATGAGTGGATTTAAAAGCTTGTATGTTCATAGAAATATGTTCAGTTTGATAGTAAGCCTTTTAGTAAAACATGTCCTCACAAGGATAGGAGTCGTTGACAGTTTTGAACTTTGGCTGGTCACCATGAGTGAAACATAAAACCTAAGAAAGGGCCAAAAGCTTCCTTTAAGTTACTGAGTTCAGGGATGTCTAATAAATGGTATCAATAGAAGGAAGGTCCTTACAAGGATAGTAAGATAAAAGTACAAGTGTGTGTGTGTGTGCATCCTCAAAGGCTCACCTGCCTCACCTCTTCATCACAGGTCTGAAAGCGGTCGTCTTGGCATCCTGCAGCGTTAGACATGCGTCACTAAGCTCAGAGGACTCTGTGTCAGACTTCCCTCCGCTGCAGAATCCTACAAAAAACACACAGGACACATCCACAATCTGTACAGTGCAAGTTGAGCACCGGGCAAATGGCCAGTCCTTAATGCAAGGGTGAATTTGGCTGGAGAAAATTGCAATTTTAATTGATTTTTCAAGCCATTATCCATAATAGTGCTGCTCTTACAAGATGTTCTGTCAAGATGTGATAAAAATACATTTGCCATACTCTCAATAAAACAAGTACTAAACTGTAACTTTTCTTGTCACTGGGATGGTATGCTCAAGGGTACAACTTTTGTACCTTTAATATTCTTTGTACATGTACAAATGATTTAAGGTACATAATCAGCTTGTAAAACTACTCAAATATCTCTTTAAGAAGAGAGATAAACGATCCAAGATTCTCTACCTTCCATGGTGGAGTACTGATAGGAGTCTGTAACAGCCTGGTATGAGGAACAGTGGAGTTGTAGGCCTCTGTAGTTCGCTGCACTGTACACCTTATTCAGCCCCGGGGCTCCTTCTTCAAACAAGCTCTCAGAGTTCCCCAAGTTTGTGTGGTCTTGGAGACCCTTGGAACCTGCACAGTGCCCACCACTTCCCACCACTGGCACCCGGGCAGCTTGTAGCTGGCATTCAGTTTGTAAATCCTGTCTGTGCTGGGTCATTCCAGAAGCAGCGGTTCTGGCCAGGGACCAAATCCTTGGCTTCTGATCCAGTACTTGGAAATTAGGCAGGGAAATGGGACCAACAGAAGCATGATGTAAAGCGGGAAGCTGTTGTGATTGCTGTTTGAAGGCTGAAGTGTCCAAGTCAGGAACGAGTGCCATAACACCTTTCACTTTGCAGGGGAATGCAGGGAAGCTGGAGGGGGAAGGAAGGTCAGAGCTGCAGTCTCTCTTTGGAGTGCTGGAGATAGGCAGGGAGGGCAGAGAGAGCGATGCCATATCTTGGCTGGGTTTCTCACAGTCACTGTCTAGCTTGTCACAGTCCTCATCCTCATCTTCTATGTTGTCAAGGTCACTAAGACGAATGTCCCGATCCTCCTTGCAGTCTTTAGCGTCTAGACAAGAATGAAGACTGGCTCTCAGACAAAGGACTGGCATATATATTTTGGCTTGTTATAAAAAACTGTGTATCTTATAAAAGATATACAGTGTAGATACCTTTAGTGACAGATTCCTGGTCTGTCTTATCCAGAATCTCCTTCTTGTCATCCACGGCCTTATTCTTGGGTGACCAGGTCATCTTGTTCTCCTTCTTTAGTCTTCTCCGGGCGTTGGCAAACCAGGTGGAAACCTGGGTGAGGGTCATTTTGGTGATGATGGCCAGCATGATCTTCTCGCCCTTGGTTGGATACGGGTTCTTGCGGTGCTCGTAAAGCCATGTTTTGAGTGTACTTGTCGTCTCGCGTGTGGCGTTTTTCCTCCTGGCTGAGCTGTTAAAATCAACAGCCCCATACCTGAGAAACGTGGGCTTATTAATTCTGAATAAAAATGCACAATTTTGCATAACACAAGAATTTCAGATGTTCTGTCAGTGAATAGAACATCTAAATAATAGTCACTTTCTTACCTGTCATACTGATACTGGCCCAGCGAGTGGTCATACGGGTAGTACGCGTTGGGCTGGCTGATCCCACCATGAAGGCTTCCTGTGCTTTCCTTAATCTCGTACTGAGGATTCTACCAACAGATCAGATAGAGAGCTTTGTTGTTGTGCAGATAATATAAAGTACAGAACACAGCATACTTTCTAATACGCTCAGAAATAAAGGTATTAAACTGTACTGTTCCTTGCTGCTGGCATGGTGCCATCATTTGTACTTTAGCATGCATCATTTAACCTGAACATCTTGAAAAATTATTCAAAAGATATATAATTAGACCCTACAGAACACTACACAGAAAGGTACACTGCATACCCTTTTCCTACATAAAAGACACAAACTAATGGAACAAAACACCACAAGAACAATACAAGTATACTAAGACTGCATACCTTGAATTCTTATGCTAAGAAATCTTAGATATACTTATACAAAAGCTGTAGTTTCTGGAGGAGCCCTATATGTATATCTGCACTACAAGTTTAACATATCAGTGCATCAGGTAACTGAGATGTTTGTGGATGACCAGCAAACTCTATGGTGACAAATGAACTGTTATGCTGTTTAGAAGTCTGGCTGGACCCAGATAAATAATGCAGAGTTCACTCCCACTACCAAAAAAAAAAAAAAAAAAACCTCATACTAAGATGCATTTCTGTCTTGTATAGGTGGACCATGCAAAATAAAAATATTTGAAAAAAATATTATCCAGAAATTATCATCAGCTTTACTATTAGTTTATTTAATAACTCATACAGTGGTCTAATTTCTAACAGCTATCTTTTTTTTTTAACTGACTAAAAGAAAGTGTCCCAAGTCACTTTGGACAATAACCTCTTATTTGTTAGTTCAGTACTGATTTGCTTGGAGTGATCGATAGAGCACGGACAGGCTTGATCGATCGGGGAGCCATGTCTCCTTGTTTTGTGCTGAGCTCGGGGCGTACCAGTGTGGAGTAGATGGCAGAGGAATCCGCTCCGTATTGGAAGTAGTTGGCGTATGCGTGTGCCGGCGCGTACGGTGAGCCGTAGACCCCGAGCGCTGCACTCAGCTCCGCGCGCGCTCCCGACAGCCGCTTCTCACAGGCGGGCGGGCAGCAGAAGGAGGCGGCGGCGGCTGCGGCTGCGGCGGCCTGTGGAGCGCTCGAACCGTCCGGTACCGACCTGGAAATCGAATCGCAGCAAGTCGTACTGGGCTTTGACGACACGAAAAACTGCATGAAGAAAATCACGGAAGGAGACGTTATTTTTTTATGCGTTGCTATAGGCACTTGTGTACACCTAAATTCTAGGTAAATTTTTAAAGTAATATAAAGGTAAGATATATATTTCCCCCTTAACATCATTATTATTATTTTTGTTAAATTTTATTTTAATAAATGAATGTATTATTATCTGTGAATGTTTAAAACTGTTCTTAAATAGAATGCCGAAAATGAATAACGCGTTTAAAAGTTGACGAAACTTGTATTTAGAGAGATGGGAACTAAAAACTTGTTTTGGGCTAATAAAAACTATTTGAAAAAATTGTTATAAATAGCTGTGCAAAAAGACCGGTTGAAGTTTATAGTCGTGAACTCGCACATGGTTAAAAGTTGAGGAGGCTCCATCAATTTAACACACACTATAGAGTAAAGGGAGGAGCCGAGTCCCTCTGTAATTACACCTTAAAGGTAATGTACACAGGGTTTTGTCACCCCACAACAACACGTGAGTTCATTCATAATTCAAATTCAGCAATGTTCCTAATATTACACATACTGCACATGTTGCAGAAAACAACTTATTGAAGTGCATGCCATAAAACCGCTTATACTGTACTCGAAAGGTGAGTTAAATATAATTGGAAGGTATGCCATGGTAAAGTCTTTAGAAAAAAATAATAAATGACACTCCATTTTGCTTACCTGAGATGTTGCATTGTAAGGATATCCAAATTGAGAGAAAGACATAGCTGCGTCTTTGGTTACCATCAGCAATATTCTTCTCCACTGATCGATTGAAGCCAAATCTGGTTCAAATCCAACGTCTTGCGCGCATTTCCACACTCGGCCTTTCTCTCAATAATAGATAGCTGTACTTAAGAAGAACTGTGTCTGTTTACGCCTGCCCCTTAGTTTTATATGTTTGTATAATCCCCCTAAGGGAACAAAGAGTAAATCCTAATCAAGTGCAAAGGAAAAAAAAAAGAAATAAATATTGTTGCTAGTGCAGAAGAAAGCTTATAGGATAACGTAACACTTGCAAGATATGGACTTCTGCTTGTGCCATTATTTTGTGCCTCTATAGTTCTTTAGCATTCATCCATGCAGGGTACCGGCGTGACGTCACGATAATCCCGGGACGCTCGGATAGAATAATGTGTTTGCCAATCACATCTACAGTGCGATTTTCCTGAGATGTGTTTTGCACACCCCCTGTCCTCCTTTTTTGTGCATTAGACCATTCTAAATCTTTAAAGGAAGCTATAAAGGCATCAGTGCGTCAGTGTGGTTAAGATGAGTTTGGCTGAGGAAAACAGCAAATAAATGTTCTTTTAACAGGCAACATGTGTAAATAACTCTGATCACTTATTTGTGATCATTATCAGATGATTACTATAAAAAATAATATTCTTAAATAAAATTTTATATACATCATATAACTCCTAATATAAGTCATATAAATTTCCCAATCTATATCATCCTATTTATTTATTTATTTATTTATTTATTTATTTATTTATTTATTTATTGCTACGGTACACCGTAACTTCTTTCCGATCAGGTGGTATGAACAGATCCTACATTTGTCTGTTTTCATCCTTCTCTAGTAAAAGACTGAGGGCTCCCATTGGGCATGCGCGGGAGAAAAAAAAAACACTGGAGAAAGCCTTCGTCAGGTCAGTACTGTAGTGATTGATGAGGAGCTCGGGACCTCCGCGACCATTACGCACAAATGCGTAATCGCATCAATTAACAGATGGAAATGGCCTTGTTTAACCAGCTGAGCTATGTTCTCAAAATGCGCAGTTATGGGGAAATTCCTAGAGTAGACTGGGATATAAGGGAGATAAAAAAAGGGGGGGGGCGAAAAAACTGAAAATATAATATTTCTTTTCCAATTCTTGAATAGGAATGGGAAGTGACTAACACTGTGTTTTAAATTAATGGCGCGCGCACTTGAAACAGGATGAGAGAAATTCGCTCGGAATAAATTCTTCCTCTATATGTCCTCATTCCATCACAGTGGCATTATGAAGTGCCGTGTTCTCATCACCTTGGATAATCATTTCCTGTTTTTTTTTTTTTTTGCTCCTTAGAGTAAAGCATCACGCAAAACACAATGACGTTAAGGCGCCCTTCATCCACCCCACCCCTTATCTTAAAGCACCCCCCCCCCCCCCCCAACCCAAAGCCCCCCACCCTCTCCTCTCTGTGAATTTCATCACTGTTCCGGATAATATGAGGGGAATATTTCACTGCTTCTGCTTTATAAGGGCCGCGCGCTCTTTGGCTGTAGATCCCACTGCGATTACGCGAATTCTCTTCGAGTGGCGCCAAAGAGCCGCGAGTAAAGCGCGCACCCGTGTCGATAAGATAACGCCACAAAGAAAAACACGAGTATGACCTGCACTGACTGGCCCATAGCCCATGAATAACTTATAGTGCCACGGTCCACCTGGAGACACCAGAAGCATGGCACCAGAAGATGAACACTGGGAAGAAATTTAAAATGTCCCAAACCACACGTTAACACCCTAAGTAGTTTTAAGATTGAGTGTGGCTATGTTCAGGACCTTCACCATAAAACACACAGTGGGAAAGTTACTAGGGTTACATCTAAACCACATGTTTAACAATTTCGATAGACTACAATAGATTACGTGCTACTTAAATTATTGTTGTATGTTCTGAGAAAAAAGAGTAATGCAGTAAGGCATAGAAAATACTTGACCAACTGAACTTAATTACTGTACTTAAATACAATTTTGGACCTTTAAAGTCTTCTTTATGAAGACTTTTAGGGGCTTCAACAATCAGTTGTGTTCTCACTTATTTAGGGGGGCTAAGCACCAAAGGCACATAGGCCCCATATCGCAACAATGGTATTTATTTATTTGTTTGTTTGTTTGTTATTTTAAAAAGCATTTGCACTGAAATGTTCAATGAAACTTTAAAGAAATGTGCTAAATTGTCAATGAACTAAAACAGAAGCAATTGCCATCAATAAATAAATAAATAAATAAATAAATAAATGAATAAATAAATACATTAATTAATTAATAAAAAAAATGATAGAATTGTAGAATTTTCTCTTTTTGCTTTTTTACAAAAGTAACCTTATTGGTTGTAACATTTGTATATGTAACCTATGAATACTAATGTACACTACTGTACTAATACAAATTTAATAGTAATTACATTTTCTTTGGTTAATATGCCAAATATGATTTGTGGTTTCCACTGAAGCAAACATTCTGCATACCTACTATATTTCCAAAACTATACTATATACACAATAGGGTACCAGTTAGCATAATATTTTATAACTTGAATGTAAAAGGATTTTTTTTACAGTAGTTGCCATAAATCCTGACATTATGCATTTATTCTCAACCAGCTATGAAAATCTGTTGATCAAAGCCTACATACATTTAGTCGTGTTTAGGCTATTTATTTGCCCCGCAAGAACATGAGACACACCTGAGGCCGAGTAGAACGGTGCAGAGGAAGGTCAGGCTCTCTCATGCACTTTCAGGATAGCTTACAGGATCCCGAGCCTCTCACAAGGGCGTGCATGATAGCCCAAGTGCATATGGACCCACTCATGCATTATGTATAAGCAGCAGTTCGAGGAGGGGAGGGTGAAACTCAAAGCAGCTTTAATTGAAGAGGCAGGGTGCGCTGACCAGCTCCTTCATTCGCCCATATCATTTTTCACACTCACTAGATCCAAGGAGCCAGTCGGTCTAAACTCAGACGTCAACGTGTCCCTTGTCCTCTAGCAGCTATCCAGGCTGCAGTGTGAATTTTCGGTTTGGCGTTACTGAACTTGCAGTTAAGATAGAAATCAGATACTGAAGGTGTACTTGTTAGTAGTGTTTAAAAGTGGACGATTGTCCAAGATTTTAATAAAATAACGATTATAGTTTTATCATGTGGTGGCTAATTATGTAGTCAATGGCCTTGGAAATATACTAAAATGAATAAACCAGATTTATTCTACATCACTGTTTATTACTCACATATGATTCATCCCAAGGTGTTGATTAAGTGTCTGTGACATTAGCAGCAACTCAATGCTGACTGTAATTCAAAATCACAGAGTTACATTAGAAAAAAATACCCAGTAGAAATGGCCATTTCACAGGGAGTGGCATGGGGATGCTCCATGTAATCCAAGATTTCTATTAAATGAATAAGACACATGCTATTATTTATTTTCCCATGATTATCTTGGAAAGTTCACAGCAACCAGCCAGCGCTAACACATCACACGACTGCTATCAACTAGTGCCAACAAGTGCGTCCTCCAAGAAATGCGATTGGCTAGTGTAACTGTGATTGACAGGACACAAGGAGTATGCCATTCCTTCCACCTACAGAGCACAGCCAATTTTACTCTCTTGGATTTCCGGTCATGAATGATTACTGTTGAGATTAGAATGGCTACTGTTGGGATTAAAACATTCAATCTCTGGATAATAAGGCAAAAACTTTTTAGTTGCACTCCCCAGGGGCAATTATGATGTAACACAGGAGTAATGTTGAAGATGTATTTAAGATGTCTAACTTTTTTTGTAAGGAGCCTCCAGTGTCAGAAATTTAGAACAGCGACTGTTTTCCACCACAAGAAAGTTTACAGGACCAAGCAGTTGGTGGTTTTTGGTTTCTCTGTAACAGGACAAGATCTTCAAGAAAGGAAACAAGTAGAATTCTGACCCTGTTTGGATCTACTGTAAAAATGTAATTAACTAATCTGCCGGTTAAAGTGTTAATTCTATATGATGCCTAATTGTTCCTGAGATTTCACATTAACAACATCTTATATGAAAACGCAGATGGATGGATTGATGCACAGACAACTCAGGTTATAACAGGAATTCATTTGTTTTGTGTTGTTTATAACTGAATGGTTAAAAGCACATTGTATTGAAAAATAAGAAGACTCTGTGATGTGAAGCTGATTATTTTCCAGTAACATCGTGTTCCAATCAAACCACACCACACCTGCTGTTTAGTATTTTCCTAAAAGAGCATGCTCTGTCTTGTTTTATTCCTTACTACTCTAATAGTGATCATTTGACAACCAGAAAGGAGATCTGTTTTGCAAAAGCACTTTGCTAGCTAAACCGTAGCGTACAGTTAACACAAAGAATGTGCCGAGTTCACTATAACACTGGTTTGCTCTTTGGTTACTAGCGTGTGTGCTCGCTAGCTCCTCTATTAGCCTTGCATATGGATTATTAGGATTCAGAAAGGTTAAACCAACATCTGGCTTCGACTTCACATTTAATACATTTCTCATGCTGCTTTAATGAATTTCACAAAGCTTTCTGTTTTTTTTTTATTTTATTTTATTATTTTCATAAGATTGATCAGAGCTTCTTTTTTTTTATTAAATAATAATAAAAGTAAAGAATGACGAAAAGGAGGGGACATTCAGAAACGTGGAAGTCTGATCTCATTAGGCAAAGCTGATATAGCTTTGATAGATATTGATATATTTCTATGAATCCTCGACACACAAGGTCCTGAATTATTGTACACACACCTCATGCGCCTTCATCTCTGGCCAGGTATTAAGACTGCTAAATTATCCAAAAATTGAAAAGAAAGTAATAAATATTTAAATGAGAAGTGCTTGAATGATAATGAATGTGGTCATAGGAGTGCCCAGTAAAGCCCAAAATAAACTTTGTCTGAGCTGCAGATTAAATTGACCACATAGAGACTTTAGCAGCGTTATTAAAACAATCACAATGAAAAGTTTTTTTTATTTTTTATTTCTTTTTCTAATAAAGCCTCTGGAGGTTAGTAACGAGCTGGGGTTTATTCACGGACATATTTTTTAATAATAGGTCTTCATTAAGTGCTCATGTGTGTGGTTTATGAGTTGGACAGAAGCACCGGCTGCTGTAAAGGACAATGTTCAAGCCTTTTGTCTTAGGGAAACAATTAACTGTAATAAGCAAGGGATAACACTGAAGAGGGCATGCTGTTACTGGAAATGAACCAGTGACTATGGGTGGAGTTACAACACGGAAAGCTGTGTTTTATTTCCGAATAGCAATTTTCAAGTCAAGCCATTTATGATGAAAAGATGTCTGAACTCATCATACTTTGTATTTGTTTAATAGTTATTTTAATGTTGTGTAATATCTGTTGAACAAGTTATATTCTGTGTTTGTAACAGCTATAACCCTCACCAACCATTTTTTTTCCAACTGAAGATAATAAAAAAGAACACTCACGAGTACTGACACTAAAGACACCTTGATTATTCTTGTGTGGGTTTTCTCCAAGTTCTCTGGTTTTCTTACCATAATATATATATATATATATATGCACATGGTCTCCCATCCAGGGGATTGGAATAAAATCCAACTGTTATTTGGAAAAGAAACCAAATGATTTATGTATAAGGTTTGGGCTTGTTGTAGAGCATTATGTAGAGGCAGTAATACAGAAGTCAGTTGAAGTGTGAGTGTGTGTGTGTGTGTGTGTGTTACAGACTTCAATAGCTGGCAGATGCCACTGCAGACTGCTGTAAACCTATCATCAGTGGTGCTGTCTGAGATTTGTAACTTGTCACACACAGAGTGGCCCGGCATTGATGGGGGAAATTATTATGTGTGTGTGGTGTGTGTGTGTGTGTGTGGTGTGTGTACACGTGTGTGTTTATGCACAAGTGTGTATGGAGGAAGTAGGTTGTTGCATGTTGTATGATGCCTGTGGCTAATCTTATGTACTTTGCCACATGTACATTTGTCGAGTATGTTTCTTGTTTGTAGATTCTCATGGATGCATTTTGGAACACGTGTGCCTCCAAAAGCACATGGTTCATCCTTCGGAAAATGGCTGCAGGACATTTGCGTCTTCAAGAAATAAACAAGTGTAACCAAACTGTTGACTTCATTCAGTGTTGTATTACTTCCATACTAATTATGCTCATATTGTGACAGGGTTTACATCAATAGTGGCATTGTACATGTTGCAGAATGTAATAAGCTTAGTAGATTTGTTTATCCTGGATATATTTCCTAATTTTATAAGTGCTCTTCATCCTCTGCTTCACAGCATTCTCTATGCCTTCAGATTGTAGCCTTGCTCGCTCTCTGTCTCTCTCTCTCTCTCTCTCTCTCTCCTGGGAGAAGTCCCATCTGCAGCTGGTTGATGGTGGTTAAGTGAAAAGTGGTGCCAATACAAATAGCAGTGCTTGATGTTTGTTTGCATAAACTGTTTTGAGAGGTAGCACCACTTTTTTCCCTCTCGCTTACTCTTTTTTAAGGAGGAGTTGGTATGAGGTTGAGGGGCCATGACTAAGCTAGGGAACAGAATGCTTACCCAAGCATTGATGTTTGAGATGTTCTATTTGTTTTTTTTGTTTTTTTACCCTCTCTCTTTTTCTTTTCTTATTCGGTTCATCTCCGGGTCCCAGCAGATCTTCTGTGCAGCAGTCTGACTTCTGTGGTTAAGTTACATGGGCAAAGACAGAGGGCTAAGACTCATTTTCTGTGAGCATTAAAGAAACACAGGACGTAGTAATGTCAAATTTACTTTTCCACTTGCTGTCACTTCAAAGCCTCGCTCTGGGTACCACGCAGCATTAGTAAAGAGAAGTTGTCCTAATTGAGAAGCAAGGTTTTGCCTTTCCCTTTTGATTCTACTTCTTTACTGTGGTGACTCCAGAGGAGGAGAAAAACGCAGAGGCTTGTAGGGGCGGGAGAGTTCGAGCTTGGGTTACATTTGCAAAAAAAACCCCAAAAGAATACTCATTTTTGCTCCATTACTGCTGGAGCGTTTATGTTTCGGGTTCTCATCCCAAGGATTTGGGCAAAAGCGAAAGTGACCAATTGGTAGTCATCATCACTTATCTGCGGTTATTCTGCTGGTTTAGCAAAATTGACCTGACTGCTTTCATCTTCAGGTAAGTGCCCTGTGCTGGAGGTAACTAAGAACAGACAGGCCTGCACCGTGGAAGCCTGCCCGCATACCCTGCTGTCTAGCCGTGCCTCAGCGGGATAAAGCGGCATTTCCACTGGTGACAGTTCAATTGCAAGGGCCTCTGGACCTCATTTGCGGCCCAAGTTTTTCTCCTCCACGGTCGGCCTCCAAACGCAAGCCAGATGCCTCTAAAAATATTTCTTCCACACGTTTTGGTTTTCATCTGCCATTCCGTGGCTGTGTGGTATCATGCCTCGGGGCTTAAAGACGCTTTATACCCATGTTTTCGGATGGAAAAAACAACAGTTCTACTCATGTCCTGTGCTGATGAGTCTGGGATTTACCCACTTTATCTTGACAGGATCATCTTTAAGCACTGAAAACACACTTCCCTCCAGGACACATATGTTACATGAGTTAATATGAGCTTACCACACCTTGCTTCTCAAAGTTAGATAGCGAGAAGATAGCGAGACATAAAACGGTATAAAGTTTATTGCCAAAGCATTATATTGACACATTCAAAGGATCCTCCTAAATCTCACATGTCCCATCAAGCCTAGAGCAAAAAGTTCAACGGCTTTTGTTATAAAATGATCAAAGCAAGAGCCCGGTGGAAAAAAAAGAAGAGAAAAAGACAATGCCGTTTAATTCCAAACAGAGATTTGGCTTCGTTATACTATTGTGTAAGACACCAGGAATGTCACCCTGCTCTCGAAAATCGATGTCATGCATTTTTTAGAGTTAGCACACCACAGTTACAGGAGAACAGCGTTCCAAGACGACCGTTTCGTCTCTTTTTCTCCTTCACAATTCCTTGAGTTATGTAGCGTACCCTGAGTCCTGAGCAAGGTTATTTCCCTTATACAAGAATCCCTATTTATCTACAGCAGATGTTGTATATCTGCCAACATCAAACGGTGTTGTTAACTGTACAAAAGGTGAAATTAAATACCTTTGATTGGCAGATTCGCTGGTTATCGTAAAGTAGACCCGAACATCACTTTTACACAGCTTTTGACCTTGGCTCAGATGGGCATACGTCATCCGATTTCAAACGCAGCAACAGCTTGCGGGGGTTAGTGCTAATTTTTGATTTGCAGACTGTCAAACTTACTTTGGAGATCAAGGAGCTTGGATCAGATCTCAAGGGTTTTCCGTTTATTGATTTAGATGCGGCTCTTTCTAACTGAAGGCGAGCGCCAGTAGTGGGTTACGTCCTTGAAATGCAATACACAACTTTTAAGATATTTGTTCCCTTTGCCTTTCTCTCTGATATACGGTGTTCAAAATCTCCAGGATACTGGATTCTGCTAGTCAGTCTGCAGTTTATTTTCGTCAAACATGTAGTGAATGAAATCCCTTCAGCGAGATTATTATTTACTTTAAAGCTGACAAAATAAGCCCATAGAGATACAGTCAGAAAAGGCTGTTAAACTCTTACGCAGCGAGCGAGGCTTTAAATTTAAAGTATCGGTTATTGCAGCGCTACCGCAAGGTGCTGAAAGTAAATATAGACATGAGCTTAACCAAACACAAACTAAAAATACAAAATGTACACTGCAGACATGTATTACAGCCTCATAAATCTTAATCAGCAGGGAGAAACAGTAGCCTCTAGTGGTACCATGTTTTAATAATGAAACAGCGCTAAAAAGCACATTCCATTTAGTCATCTATTCAGTGCAACACTAAAGCTCTGTAATTACCAAATTTATACCGTATTCTTTTTGCCCATGTATTATTTATTCTAAATAGGACTCTCCTGTAGCATTTCATAGCAGGTAATACCATTATTCATTATTTTATTCACACCAATATATATATATATACACTGGAGTAATATATCATTTATGGAAATAATTATTTGCAGGTTATGTTTATATTAAATGGTACTTTATTTCACTTTGTTGTTTAATTTTTTATTTACCTTTTTTACCAGTACACTGTTGTTCCATTCTGCCGTTGGAATGGAAATGGACTTTTTCAGTTAGTATAAATAAATGAATTTGTTTAATGTCGCAAATCTGATATAAAATGAGTCAGGACTCTGTTGGCTTCCAGTCTGAGACGTGTGTTTTTCCCTCTGTTGGATAACCTTAGAAGGAATTTTAACGCTTGAAAATAACATCTTCAGATTTTAGATATTTATGAACAAGCACTTGGGGCATCTCAGAGAGCAGAAATGGGTTTAATATCATCATTTACTTTAAAGATAGAGACGTGGGAGATGTGGAAAAAAAATGTTTTGGATTATTTTTGGGGAACTTTTCTATTAATATATTGCTTCTGGTAGACTAGGTACAAACAGAAATACTTATAATGACTAGAAATTCTCAAAGCCCTCAGTGTCTACTTTCATATGAGCCATTAATCACCACTGTTGACTGTGAAATAACAAAGAAATTCAATGCTGAACATGGACAAAACAAAACAGGTGCAAATTCCATTTTTTTGGCCTCTGGGAAAAAAAGAGTTACGATTATTTATATAATAATAAACAGTGCGGATGGCGTGATACAGCAGACATGAAGAATGAAGCATGTGACTGTTCTCACCCCGAAGTTTATCATTTGCCTTTAACTGAATGTCCTGAAGAGTTTTATACCATCATTGATTACAATTATTTTTTACTTATTAAATACTGACATCGCACATTTTTGTGGAACATCTGTAAAGCAAGCCATCTCCTGTTGTCATTTGCATTATAGCTAACTAAAAATGGTAGTCTCCTCACCGGTTTGTCATTTTTCTCTTTATTAAAGTTAGGACTTTAAGCGAAAAAAAAGAAAAAGAAAAAAGAAATGTGGAGCTTGTTACTGAGAATCTGGAAAGCCGTCCATCATAAAAAACATTCCAATGTCGGAAAACACGGTGCTTTTGTTTGATGGAGGCACCATGTAAACAGATAAAAATCGCTGTTTAAGTGTTGATATGATGAAATTTTCTTTTAGGAGATGTTTAATTCTGAAGCAGCAGCAGCCTTTATTTGGTCACGTGTACATTGCAGCTTGACTTCTGACTCCTACAAACTGTTGACACTGGAGACTCCTTTCAGAAATGCCTGGTTCCAACCCCAGCACTGCCAAGCTGCCATGTTGGGTCCTTGAACAAGGCCCTTACCCCTTGCTGCTCCAGGGTTGCAGTATCATGGATAAGCCTGTGCTCTGACCCCAACTTTCTAACAAGCTGGGATATGAAAAATAAAATAAAATAAAATAAAATAAAATAAAATAAAGTAAATAAATTTAAAAGAAATAACATTTAATTTAATTAAATCAAATGAGTAAATAAATAAATAAATAAATAAATAAATGCTTCAGCACTACACCTCACACAAAATTTCATCACATCAGCATTTACATAGAGATTTTTCTACATTTATGTGGGGCTTCCACTGTCATAGTCATATCTACAGAAATAATATATACAATATTAAAAATAGTGCTTTAATATAAGCATGTGACTTGCAGCTAACACTGCCAGAGCTGCTGACCAATCGGAATCAAGTATTCAACAACATCATGTATAACTGACTGTGTATTCCACATTGTTTTCAAACTGCTGTCAATGTGACATGAGAATTTCACTTCTGTGTCTGTTTCGTATGAAATACAGTTCTTCGGATAATTAAGAGCTCAGTTTTCGGAAAGGGATCTTGCATGGAACATTTTCTGATAGGAAAACAGGCTGTCGAAGGGTTTAGTAGAATCTCATAGTTCAAGCTTTTGTGGTTCTGGATTTAAGAATGTAAAATAAACACTACCATAATGTCAGGTTCGAATGACCGAAACAGAAGTGTAACTGTACCATTAGTACGCATGATGGACAGCCATTATAGAAAATAAAAGTGTCAATACTATTAGTAATAAAATGTTTGTAGTCAGCATGTGGGATTTTAATCAGCCCGGGATATTCCTGGCATGCAACTTGATGATGACACTTTCACTGTATGTGTATCATTGATGTCGTGGCCCTATTCGAATTTACTCAGTTTTATAGCTGTAATATAAAAATAACTCTCTCTTAGAGGAAATCAATCAAACCATTAAAAAATGCATTCTTATACAAAAACATTGGACATCAAGGAAAAAAATAAGTTATAATCTAGATTAAAAA